>NW_013665926.1:278039-293686 GCF_000517525.1 Limulus polyphemus
ATCAATATCAATTCCAACATGTCGGCTCTTACCATTACAGTTTTTAAGGCTAAAGTCACCTGAACGAAATTTGCTGAAACATCGTTGACACTTATGAACATTCAAAACATTTCCATAAACTTTTTTGATATTCTTATTGGCTACAGAGGCATTGTTTCCCTTCTTGTATTAAAACAGCATTACATGCCAATTGTGTGTCTTGTCGTGTGCCATCACTATGAGGGATTAGAGTACACTAAACTATATATATTATATAGGCTACATTAACGTGACGTTTAGGTGGTTTGTTTAACTGTTATACGTGACGTACATTTTTTAAGGGGTGGTTAATGAAAGTTTTCTAAAATGTGATATTAATTTCTTGAAGACCTAATACATTTACTTACTCAAATGAATAACTAAACTTGGTCTATTCTTTTTATATATTTATTTGGAAGATTGAGCCACAATTATGCTTTTAGTACATCTAAACTATTAAAGGATACCAAAATGCAAAATATGAGTCATTAGTCAAAAAATCATTGTGCTACTAGAAAAATGCAAAACACAAAAAACAAATGGTCACTGTGCATGCTTGAGCAGTTTTAATTTGCTGCAGATAGGTCAGATAAACAGAAAAAATTGGTCCTTGTTCACATGAGTGCTTCTAGCCTTATGCAATATCTCCATCAGTTTGGCATTTCAAGTTATAGCTGATGTTTTAGTATACTTCTCAGCAGTTTAACCACGCATAAATAAAAACTAGTGAGACACACCTTCATACACTATAGGCTCCTGGCTCTGGAAGGCCACTAAGGTTGGTAGGTTTTTGACACCATATTGAGAAGCCTTTTCTTCATCATCAAGTTTCACAAAAGGAATGTTGTGTCTGTCTGTGTCATCATCAATATTTTCGAGTTCTGTCAAGACTCTTGTGCTTTTTTTACTTTCTTTATCATCTGGAAAAAAGGTTTTATGAAGATAAAGATTGTGTTTTGCAAATTCAAAATTGAACAACAGTGGCATGGTTAAAGTAAAATATATATTGAAATTAGCTATAATTAATCTATATTTAGTATTAGGAAAGCACACCTCTGTCTAATAATAGGCCCATCTCCACTGAATTTTCATATGAATCCGATCGTATATTACCATGTTGGGTTTGCAAATGTCCCAAATACAGGAACAGCTACATAAATGTCACAAGAAATAAAGCTCACAGTCCTTTTAAAAAGGAGTGGTTATTGGATATATCATTGGTGGTATCAATGTTTAAGAAGTTCAGCCCAACAAATAAAACTAAGATGATGAAATTGAATGCTGCCTTGAAGTTATAATTCCTTGGCTAATAAGCCAATTATCACAATTATTAATGCAAGGAGTCAAGTTTATGGTGTTTGTTTTGAGTGCCAAAATTGGGATGAAGAACACTGGAAAGCTATCATGTGGAGTAATATATCTCACTGTTTATTCTTTACTTCACACAGATTAGTCTGAGTTTGGTGATAGCCTAGAAAATGTTTTGAATATGAATGTTTTAGATATACTACCCCAATCATAAGTGATGGGGTAGTATCCTCCTGTGGACCTGTTTAGGCTAGGATGAACTTTACTGGTGACTGTTAAGTGAGCTAAGATTACCTTGTCATTTTGTGACATTCTGAGCAATATTGAATGATAATGCCCCATGCCATACTGCACACTATATCAAGCAGTGGTTTGAGACAAGTATAATATCTAGAATGTGCTTTGACTAGCCCAAAGTCCTGACCTGAATACACCTAAATGCTCTGTGGCATTTTGGAACACAGCCCAAGAAATAGATATAACACATCCCAAAACCTCATTACTCTTTGATCTGCTGGCAGTCTATTCCATCTGATGTGTACTAATGATTGGCAGTAAATAATAATAATAGCTTCCGATCAGAATAAGATAAGTACTTACAACAACAAAACTAAAAATCAACCTGGCCATCAGTATAGCTAATTAAATAAATCTTTTCTACGTTTCTTCTAATAAAGATTAGAATGCATTGTTTCATCATTTTGGTAACCTTACTGTTAATGATATTTTCAATCATAATCTAATAATATCTCACAAAGTTCAGACAGATTAATAGAATTAGATTAGTCCCAAACAATAGGCACTATTTTAAGTTAACAATCTTTATAGTAAAAATATATTACCAAACAATAAATGAAAATAAAAAGTAACAACATTCCACATACCAACTACTATAATCAATACTGTTAATGAAAGTAACAATACATAAGCACTATAGCATTTTAGAAACTAAACTTATTACCTATTAAAATAGGGCATCAGTTGAAAAATATACCAACTTCTTTTTTCAATGTTTGCTATCCAGATATTATTGTCAATATATTATACATAGTTATTAATTTCTAAATTTTTTAAACAACTGTTTTGTAATAAATTTTACAATGAAATACATGGATGTTTAACAGAATTAAAAATTCAAAAATGAAATAGCTGGTTTAAACAGAATTGTTTTCAAAAGCTTCATACTATAAACTAAAATTATTCAAATTTTCTACAAGTGAAAGCAAAATTTGAAATGAAAATGTGGCCTTACAAAATAAAACAGCCAACAAGTCATTCTTCTTAACCAGTTTGTCTAAAACCTCATCTGTGATATCTTCTATTTCATCGCTGGATTTTTGTTTAATAAGCCACTTCAATACTTCTTCTTCTTTGGTAAGGTCACCTGAGATGTGATTTTTCAAGGTCAATAAACAAACAGTTATCTCTAAAATAGGCAACATTCACAATCTTGGTCACTTATAATATACTTACTATTTTTGATATTATTTCATTTGATTTTTGTACAATCTAACAGTCATTCATTACACCATTTAGTAGCATACCTGTTTCACAAGCTGTCTCTCAGTATTTAATAAAATCTCTAACTTTGATCAACTCACTTACCTAATATCTAAGGATGATAACTGAATTGTCATATATTCCATTTGTATGTTTTATAATATGTAGTAATATCATTTGAACGTTCTTCAGTTTACCTACCTGCACAGTTTAAAAAATTTTGTTAGAAGCTTTGCATATTTTCATGTGGCTGCCATATCAAAACATGTAGGGCTTTAACCAAACTTGTCAAACTGTGTACAAATAAATGTTGTGTTTTATTTAATTTATGTTACTTAACTGATTTTAATATAAATTCAGTTGTCATACATTAACTGGTAGATATGTGTATCTAAATGGTTGAGAAAAAATCAAGCCACTTATATGTTATGTATGCTGTCTCTAAATTGTGCCAGAGGACTCACTATGTGTGAAGAAGTTACAAAATAGAGCTACAGTTATGTAGTTAATAAAATTAACCTTCAGTGTCATTAACTTTGTTAAGAATATTAAGTTCCATATCCACTCCTTGATTATGCCTGTGTTATTTTAAAGTGATCAATTTATAAGACGCACAGCTGAGAGAGAGTGTAACATTATAGCAGATTTCACAATTGTATTACATACATGTGCAGATGGAACCCAATATAACAAAAAGAAAGAGAATTATGTATAAAAAAGACATCTTACCTTCATAAAAATTTGGAATCTTATCTTCAAAGTAGACAAGTGTAGGAAGATGATCAATGCCGTATTCAGCTGCCACTTTATCATCATCAATCTTTACAAAAGGAATACCTTCTTTATCAGTGTCATCATCAATGTCTTCTAATTCTTGCAGAATTTTCTTGCTCTTTTTAGAATCTCCATCATCTGTTTTTGAGATAAATTTGTACATTTTTGAAAATTAAATAGTTTCCTTCACGTAGGCAGATACAAAATGTAAAAACACCTATGGTACAAAAAAATACAGGTAAGTTGCGGTTTCTGTTCCAGGTTATTTAATATAATAGGTTGTAATTCTGTGAATATTAAATGGAAGATAAACTACTCACTTCTAATAAAAATGCAAGTTTACATTGTAAGTGATATACCTGTTTATGAAAAACCTAAATAAAACTAAGACAATCTACTCTTGTAAACGTTTTCTAAAGATTCAAGTTATTTTTATATATAAAACCAGAATTATAACTTGTGCATTTGATACTTTAAGAAACTAGAGCTGATTCATAAAATATCAATGCAAGCATTGATTTTAAAAATAATAACTCATGAAAAAAAACAAAGTACTCATTCGTGAAATAAGTATTCATATAGAAAATTCAAGTTTATTAAAATAAAATGTTTACTCATAAGATTGATATAGTCAATAAAATTACAAATAACATCAAACAAATAACTATCTTGCTGGATATTTAAAACTATAATGATTATAATTTTATAAGTTTAAATTTGTTTTTAAGCTACACATTTATGTGCAAATAATTAAAAGTATTCATATTATATGAGAAATTTTGATATCAATATTCATTCTTGAATTAACTTTATTTAATGAGAAAAATGGATAAAACAAACTGTTCTGAAATTCTTTGACTGCTGAAAATTTTTAACAAAAAGACTGATACTCTGAATCATAGCTTTTCTCAACAGGTGGTCTGCAAAGAGCTTGACAAACAATAATTTTTACATGTACTTTAAAATACAAATATATCCTAGTTTTTGGTGATTTCACCTGATCCGTATTAGTTCATTTAATCACATGTGAAAGTTACTGTTAGGTTTAGTTGGGGTCTGCAAGGACTTTGTATATATTGAAAGGGTCCACAGAGCTCAAATGTTTGAGATTCAGTGCATTAAATGACACCCTTGTTATGTATAAGGCAAAAGTCCTTAAATGCATATTTTGCAGTTAATTCTGAAACACACATAAAAAAAGACTAATTACTTACAGAATAAGACAGCTAAAAATGGAGATTTTTCAATCAAAGAGTCAAGGGTTTTGGCAGAAACATCTTCAATGACATCTTCTTCCTCTCCTAAGTCTCTGAATTCAACCAACCAACTGAGGACATCTTCCTCATTGTGAAGATCCCCTGGATATATTAGAATAAATTCATCAGTAAAAAAAAATATTCTAATTATATCTTAAAATATTTGTCTTGTAACAGTTTCTGTAATGAAATGTATACCTTCTTGAGTATGGGTTTGGCAATTAAAGTATTTAAATACTAAAATATCTAATTTTTAATGTTCTTTGATAAATCATCCAATTTTGAGAATATTTTCAATAACGACAACAGTAACAGACTCTATCAATCTGAAAAAAACTTCTTCAAAGAACTAGATATACAATATTTTATAGTCAGCAGTGTTGAAAATTTAGTCTAATGAACAGAATTGTTGAAAATAACTACTTTAGGAGAACCTTTTATTCACTGAATGCAATTATTCAATTAATTTCAGAAACAATAATCAAAACTGGCACTATAATCAAACCAGTAAATGATCAAATCTAAATACCAAATATGAGAGTATGTTCCAGGATAAATAGCACATGTAAAACAAGCCGAAAATGTCATCCATTCTTACATCTGTACATGTGAAAGGTGCACATAAGTGATGAAATACCAATTCTTGAAACTGTGTTACAGTACAATTTTCTAGACTCTATTACATGTTTTGTTTTATATTTGGGGTATATATTATACTTTTCAGACTCTTTCTTCAATGTCAATACCAAAATTTATGCAATTTTGAGTCACAAAGAAATATGTACAAATATCTGTTACCAGTTAAGAATGATCAACATTTGATCTTTTTAATACCACCAATTGTGATCATTCTTCATTAATCAAGTCTTTTAACATCCTTTAGTTACAAGATATGCTTCATATTCTTACATCACAAGTAAAATTTTCAAAGAAAACCTCATTTGGTTTTCCTTGTACAAAATCCCACAATTAAAGAAATGTTCAATAACTATATTATTTCTACTAATCACTTGACAAGCACAGAAATTAAAGTGGCTTTACCATCATACAGTAGTGGAATCCTTTTTCTGTAGTAAACAAGAGCTGGTAAATCCACCAGATTATATTCTGATGAAAGACCTTCATCTGCTATCTTCACAAATGCAATGCCCTGTTGATCTGCATCATCATCAATGTTCTCTAGTTCTTGAAGTACAGTGTCACATTTCTTACATCCCTTTTTATCTAAAGTTTCAACAATATTAAGATTTTAGTCTAGATACAGCCCTGATGCTTACTACTAAATTCTGTCACATACAGACTCACATACTAATAACCTTTTACATTATGTATTAAATTTAAATGTGCTTATAATTATTGTTTAAAGTTACATTCACTACTAAATTACATTTGTTCTTAAGATTTCACACAAAACATTTAAGTATGAATATTAAATATAATTACTATAGTATAATATTACATAAAGTCTTACACAATAACAGCAGTTTAGTAGTTTTGAATGCTTTAATTACTATTCAATTTAATTAACATCTTAGGTTTTGTATATCAGGTAATTATTTTCCAATAAAGTTCCTGAATATATTCATAACCAAAGACTTGCAACAAATCAAACAATTATAATATTTTTTTATAAAATTGCCAAGAGTCCTCATTAAACAACTAACTTGGTATGTGTAATCTTATTTTAAAGACTGGAGTAACTTGTATTGTCATGAAGTTGTCTCAAAGATTAATACATAAGTATTAAGGAAGATTTTTGGACCTGTTACTGTGACAAATAAAAAATAATGCTGAATGGCTAATTGCACAGTGGCTAAAATATATTTGTTTTTGAAAGTAAACGTAGCCATAATAATTCCTGCTGTAAATATATTTTATCTTATGACACATGAAAACCCAATTGACATTTGATTTTTTTGAAAGTCTGTAAAAAAATTTTTAACTACTATCTTAAGCAGAGTATATCCAGGTTCATGTAAAATGTATTTTAAAACCTGTTTCTTAAATAAATTAAAAAGTGATTTAAATATGTGATACCCAGGAGTAAGGTTTACTAGTTTTAATTTCCTTGCTGTATTAAGGAGAGTACTTGCTCCACTACTAATTGGTTGTCAACAAAAATTAAAAAGCACACACAATCTGACATGGAACACCACATGAATTACATACACAACACAAAACATAGAAAAGTTTCCTTCAGCAAGGATAACTTCCAACTTTTATTTTGCTTGAACTTTATGCCCTATTGCTTTTTGCATCAATCCCTCTTATTTTTTCATCTCCAGGGGTAATTTCTCATATTTCATTAACAAATCAGGTTGAACAGTTGTAGCTGTGGAATCAGTGTCTATTAGCATACTGCAAAGTTTTTTATCATAAGCCTGTTGACTTGCGGATGATTTTTCTCAAATAATGAGATTTTTTTCTCATTTAGAATAAATGAAATATTCCCAATTGTTGATTCTTTACAGTACCTCTTTGTAGTATGCTCTGGGAGGAGTTCTTGTTCCATGCAAACTTTACAGTTTCTCACAATATGTTCTTTCAAGTTATACTTGACACACCTATTTCCTCTGTTCAGTTTAACCAGTTGTCTGATTAATTCTTTCTGTTCTAGATTATCCTTAGGGGAAATTGATATTTCAATACTACAGGATCTAATATTCCTGTAACTTCATGATGACCCCATTAGTAGTTTATCTGTAACTTTGATGGATTCCAGTTCCATCTCCAACTGCAGAACTTCCTTTAAAGATGTACATCTAGTCTGCTTTAGACACTATGGCATCTTTAAATTGATCACATACTAAGGACTCTATCACCTCACGAGGACCATCTGGGTAAGACACTCAGGTAAGCTCTTCCAAGTTTTCTGGAAGTTTGGCTAAAGTTTCTTCTTTCTTTTGTACTCTGCTTTGGAACCATGGAACTTCTTGCTGACATGACACTACTGAACCTGTTAGTTACGGTGGTTACCAAAGCTTGATATTTGTTATAATACTCAGCTGGATGGTTACTTAGTGATGTCAAAGCTGGTCCCTTTAAATAGACAATAAGACGGATGGTATGTTGTTCATTACTCCATCCATTCACTTTTGAAAGTATTTTGAACTGAGCCTGGGATGACTCCCATTGCACCTTCCAACCACAGTCCATTAGTTTCTCTACTGGTCGATGTTGAACTGGTCAGGTGAATTCTGAAACTGGATTTGGTAGTGTCATGGTTGGACTAGTCCAGCAAGGTCCTACAGTAACAGGTGGTACAGCAGTAGTGGTAATAGGTGTATAGGTTTTATATTCCATACTTAGTTGTGGATAGTGTTTCTGGTTGGAACTTTCAAGCCAATGCAGAAAAAGGTGTGGATGGTTTAATCTTTGAATTTAATAATTTGTTTTCCAAATGTCTTATTCTGTCATTGATGTTATTTTCTACTTCAATATCATCTTTATTTACTTCACTTTTGACTTTGTCAATGTCCTTTGTACTTTTTTAATATTGTAATTACAGCCTTTCTATACTTCTTTAATCTCGTTGTTGTAATCTCTCTGTACTGCCACAATAGTTTTGTCTATCTTTTCTTCAATCAGATTGATTTTTATTTTCCATGCTTCTTTAAACAGTACATATCTTTCTTCTTGATCTTATTTTATTTTTCTGTAATTTTCTTCTTGGTTCTCTTTTTCCCTAAATCTTGTCTTAATAACTTCATCATTCCATTAAATGTTGTAATTTTTTCTTTTCTTTGCAAGTTCTTTTAAGTTATCAGGTGAAATAATTCAAAGTTCAGTTACTTATGATATGAAATCAGTTTATTTCCTCCTCCTTTAAATGTTTCTATAAGGTTGAAGTTGAATACAGCTGTAAAATGTTGTAAATTGTTTAGCCCTACAAATGACATCATACATCTTTAACAACAGTACTACGATTAATACACAATCAATCGAGTTATTTGTACAGAATAACATCATAACTTTCTTTTATCTAAACTTTTGTTCAACTCAACTCACTTTATGCTCCACAAAATTTTTTATTTATAATCTAGATTCAAAAGTTCTAGAACAATTTATATCACATCCTTAGTTTTCTAGAAGTTTTAGGCCTATTTTAACTTCCCAATCTTAACGTTATTACCAATAACCCACAGCTCCCTCTAACAAACAAACAAATTACAACATTAAAAGTATAAAGCTTACAACAATATACAGCACAAAGTGTAAATATTTGGAGCTAGACTATGTGTTGAACTTAGCTAAGTTTTCTCTGTCTGACGGTAAAATGATTATGGGAACATAAACTTGCATTTTTCATTACATATACATTATGAAATATTTGTTTAACAGGCCTGTTGGAATCAAGCCACATGTAAGAGATACTTATGAACTCTGTAGAAAAGTAAACATACATCTATAATTATCTCAACAAGAAACATAAACTAAAAGCAACTGTTTTGAATAAAATAATTTATATTTTGATGAAATATGCAGGTCTTCCATAAGAAAAACAAAGGTATAGTAAAATAAAATTACCATTTGGAACACAGAATCACACTCTTAGCAGTTTAAAATGCTTATTACATGAAATTCAGTTATTTTCATTTTTGCTGACATTTTGAAATCTATCTAATACCTCATCTCATATTAATTTTTTCTATGGACCAAATCATCAAGCTATTATTAAAAAGAAAACATTACAGCAGATTCTCTATCATAATCTTAGGAATATACGATTATTTATAGATATGTGCATGATTCCACACAACACCTAATTGTTACATTTTACTATCTTATACACAATTTATAATTTAACATAAAATTTGATTTAATTACTAAATGTGTTTATTTGATAATACTACAAAAAAGAACATCTACCTGCATGCAATAAACTGAAGGACCAAGATATTAAAGCAATTATACCCAGTACTTCAAACTGGGAGATCTAAGTTACATCCTTGCTGTAATAATAAAATATAGTCACAGTAAAATGATCATTTTTAAAATGTTGTTTTGTAATTTCAAATTTAGAAATGTAAAACATATATAATTTAGGAATCACAAAGTATGTTTCAAAATTTTCCTCCTCGAAGTCTCTAGCATTACATGTTTATCTCACTTTACACTCAGACAAAAATAGAAGCAAGGCAAATCTCCAAACATTTCCCCCTCAGACTAAAAATAGTTTGGGTCTAGTACATTGTCCATGATACATCAGCATGGGATTGGAACTAAACAATTCATTCAAACATAACCCTGAACAAAAAATGTAAGTTAAAAATGTTTAAAAACAACCAGAGTTACATATATTTTAATCCTGATAACATTTTATTAGGAAAATTAACATGATTACAGCATATATATATATATTAGTCTACTGTACTATGATCTATAATACAAAATATTTAAATTATCTTTATAACAAAACTTTTTATCACTGTAAAGATATAACAAGTAAGATGATGAATACAGAATATTAAGAATTTTCAATGAAACTACTTACAAACTTCTCTCTCTGAATTTTAATCTCATCCTTGAATCTTTTATACTTCCTTAAACTTAATTGATATTTTAGCAAATAAATTGTTCAAAAAAGTACAGAATATCATCTTCTCATTTTTAAGTATTTTCCAAAATTTGGTTCCACTTATCCATATAATTTTAACTTGCATAAAATAAACATGATAAAAAAACTGCTGACATAGTGAGGCATAGCAAAAAAGTTTTTCTACATATATAATTATAAACTAAATTATTAGTTTAAAACTATAGAGAAAGAATAAAATTAAGGTTTGCAATAAAAAATAATAATGTAGTAACAATTTTCAGGAAAGTTTTTTCTCAAATATAACTGTATTTCTAAAATATGTTGCTGAAGGTTTAGAGATTTGAATAATGTAAGTTATAAAATAATGGCTTTAATTTAAACATCTGCTTTAAAATACATACAGAATAGAACAGCTACATAGTCAGTTTCATCAATAATCTTCTGAAGAAGAACTGGGTTAACTTCTTCAATTTCATCTGGCAGTTCCATTGAATCCAAGTCAGTCAACCATTTGAGAACTGCATCTTCATCCATAAGATCTCCTGTTAAAGAACACTAGACTGTATTAATATTCAAGCCATTGCAGACTACATCTCCATCCATAAAGTATGCTATTAAAGAACAATAATCAAAACTTATACAACAAATCCACCAAGGACCCTTATTTTCATTCATAAGGTCTGTCGTAAAATATTAATTAGTACTTACACTACAGCCAATTTTATCTATAAGCTTTACTATCTGTTCTATTTACACTCAAGCTCATTTAGAATCATATTTTCATCTATAAGGCATCTAGTTTAACAATACTAATAGAAAAGCAGGACATACAATATTATTGCCACAACAGATGTGCCATTTCTCTTGGATAATGCAAGAAATATTTATTCAAATAATGATGTATTATTTTGTATGGTTACTTACAAAAACGTTTTTTTTTATGATTGGGTACAGTTTTGTCCTTTCTGATATTTCTGTTTATACTAACTTATGTATCATGAATCAGACTATTAATGAAATCAGACAGAGTTAATTTTTAGTAAAGAATTTACTATTTTGATGTCCTTATTACCTATGGGTCACATTGTTGTAGTTTCTATTACCACTTGGCTCCTAATCTTATTGTTCTTTGACATTTTTGCTATTCTAACAGTGTTGCAAAGTACATGTTTTTCAATCAAATGACTTCCATATGCATATATACAAGTGTTTATTTCAAAAACAACTCTGCTTCAGTTTTATCTTTGCGGGTCTTTCACTTTCACTTGTTTCCCATTCAGGAGAGGCTTACCAGCAGGAGTTGATTAGGTATTCAGTATCTGGTTTCACTGGTTGCTATTTCATTCTAGATTCATGTGTGTAAAGTTTTCTTTATTTGATGTCTGTTACACCTACTCAGACTGCTAATGTAATGTTCTTCTGTGAATCAGCAATAATTTATGGGATTCCAGTGCTGAAGTTCAGGTATTCACTTATCTATGATGGATGGAGCACAGACAGCTTATTGTAGCTTTGAACTTGAACACATAAATTTTTTGGCAACCTGGCATCTATGTAAGTGAGGTGTATCTTTATCACTCACTCACTGACTCTGTTCTGGATGACTCCTCTGTCTTGACTTTAGGGTGTCATCTCAGACTTTTATTTAACTTCATGTGCTTTGAATTAATCAGTTTCTTCACATTTTTTTATTCCTCATCTATGATTCATCTCTTCCAATTCAGACCTTTACTACATCAAGTAGAGATTGTGGTTGTACTTTATGTTACCTCAGGACTTCTACTCCCATGTGTTGGTGGTCTCACAGACAACAGGAGATTTGCCACAGACCTTTCCAGTCTCATTTGTTACAAAAATCCACCTCATTTCTATGTGGAACCTGTGTGAATCACATGACAATTCCTTCATCAAGGTTTTTTGATGACAAATGGAGGTTCACATGCCTCTTTTATACACATACTGATCCATCTATCTTCATTTTTCACATGATGAAATGATACATCCAAGTATAACCCTCCATTTTGATCTGAATTAGGCTCTCTATTTATTCACATGTGTAGTCACACATTTAATTGGTCTCCTATACATATTCAATATGACTGTCATCCTTACATGGATGATTAGGGGACATTTGCTCACTAGTTACCTCACACTGCATTGCCCTCCCAGTACACTTCTGCTTTGGGTTGGACTGTCCAGGTCTTAGCTTATGCCTACTCAATATCTTTTCATCTAAGATGCTGTATTAAAATTATTCTCTTGAACTTTTCACCCTTCTCCTTGGGTTTTGAAAACCCCCAAGTTTCACATGCAAATATTTCTCCATCTGTCAATCACATACTCTCTGATTTGGGAATGATGGTTTCTCTTTCAGTGGTGGATATTCCATTCTCACATTCTTGGGTTGTTTCACATGCATGTAGGGAGTTACTGCTCTTGTTACCCTACTGCCAAATTCTTGTACTCTTCAACACTTTGACTGTGGTGACATATATTAAGAGGTTAGGTGAAACTCTTAACAGCATTTGCTTACTGTGATTTCTTTGAGCATTTTTGCAGCTCCATTTACACAATGCCTTTCTTTGAGCTGATACTTCTTGGGTTGTCCTCCATTTGATGCTTATGTGATAGCTGTGCATAATCAACTGAAGCTACTCGTTTTCAGGTCCAATTTCTCAAGTGGTAGCTTTGAGCTTGTTGGAAAACAAATTATAGCTACACCTTCATTTTTTTCTTTGTTATTGACCAAGATTAGTTGATCCCATTTTCCAGTTCTTCTTTCCTAGGTTGGTCTGCTCTATCATTGGGTTCCACTTCTATTATCTATCTGAAAGGAATCCTATGTATGTATGTGTATATCTTGGTATGTAAAAGTGGATGCATGTATGTTTATCACACCAGAAAAAAAAAGTCTAAACTTTCGAACATCACACACCTCTGCATTAGTCTTAGACACATTCACATTCCACTTTTTACAATGATGCTCCATGAATGTGTGTTGCCCTATAGATGAAACCACTCAATACAGTCTCTTCTTATGTACTGAGAATTTGTATCTATATCAATTCATCCAGTTAGAACTCTCACATGTTCCTTAACCTCTGCTATATCTCCATAAAACCCTATTCATACATCTTGGGGTGTCTGGAGTTCTGATATTTTGTGATGTATAGCAAGAGAGAGCGTAAGAATGTATATATATCATGAAAAAAACAATATAAAATGTAGGGACTCTCTCAAATCACATACACTTTTGTGTTCCATGAGAGAGCATTGCTCTTCAGTAGTGGATTAAGGGTGCCATCTAATGCTTCAGCCGGAACTTTTCCCTTTTCCATGTGTACATCTTTTTATGGCACTGGAGATTTCACCTGATGTCTTTGCTCCAACCAAGATGGGATTAATCCACGTTTTCTTTTCGTTTTTTTATGTCTTCATGTTCCCATTTTTCTGTCCTTGCACTATTGAGCCCATCTTTGGGGCCTATGTGAGTTTTCCTTGGTTCTCCCTGGGTATCCCTAATTTGGCTAAGATGTAACTCTCTAGCTATTCTAGATATGGGTGAAGAGGGTTTACTGCCTCTAGAATATATCCTCTCATAATATCTGTCTGATTCCCAGAAAACCTTCTACTGAAAGAGCAGGATATAATATTACTCTTATCTGTTTATGTGACTAACCATATTCCATTGTTGGTTCTACCAGTGCTATATACACACACTACTACCACTCTTAAAACCAACCCCTGTAGCACTATCAAGAAGGGTGTCATGGACAAAGAGGTATCCTGTCAGTTGAGAAGAAAGCCTTCTTTCTGAGTGTCCATTAGGTTCAGTTTTTTTTTTTGTATGGTTGATCCACTCCACTCATTCTTCCTAGACTTTACTTCTAAGAATTTGTTTCTCATTCTGGATTCTACTTGACTGTGCTCAGCTACAATTCTTTTGTAGTCTAAATAGCTTGTCTTTCTTAACTATAGTTGTGGCTCATCAGTTTCACCTTCTATACAATGTGAGTATTCTAGCTTTCAGTATTTCAAAGGTACATAAGTCTGATTTTAATTTAAAATTTTTAGAATTAAAATTAATTTCAAACAGTTAGTTATCTCTGAAATATCTTCACTTCTGCTTCTCCCCAACGAAAGCTGCAATTTTCCTGCATTGAAAATATACTTCAGACAGGTACTTACTTATGCTCAAATACATAGCTATTCTCTTTCAGTGCTGCCCTCTATTTGCAAAAGAGATTTTTGCATCCCACAAGCCTTTCACTCCCACATACTCTCGGTTCACATGGTTTAACTGAATCTTGCACGTAAATTATCATGCGACAAACCTCCACCAATAGACATACTCCACATACACACACAGGTAACTCATGTGATTCTCTCTGTGCCATTTTACCTAACTATCACTTTAAGTTTGGCAGAAACCTAAGCACTGGTTGACAGTGGGAAGGAAGGGTGGGCAGTGTGAGTGGAAGTAAGTACCTGTTGGAAATATATTTTCAATGAGGATTATATGTGGTAAACTGCACCACTTCTGTATTAGGTATAGTCTTTGCCGAGATGTAGAAAAGGTATGATAGATCTGGGTGGAAAATTGTGAGGAGCACATCCCAATGGGAGAGAAAACAATTAAACGGTGACTCAAACCACAATATATCATACTTTCAATCTCCTTGATGAACAGTATGTGGGTAAAGTAAGGGATGTGCCCCATGATGTACAGTGGATAGGATACAATGGACTGTACATGACAAGTCAACTGCATGCCAGGAACCAACATCCATGCAGGGGTAGGAAAGAGGATCATATCATCTTCACCTCAAGTTCAGCTGACTGGAGGGAGAAATACCATTACCAATTGGGGAACAGGGAGCATGTGAGCAGAGCAAAATACAAATATTGCTTGGATATGGCTTGAATGGGTAATGAAGAAAAACTTTAATATAAGTTTAACATAACAGCAAATGTACAACATTTCAACAAGGTTTCGTCATCATCAGGTATTCATAATGTTCTGTTGTTGGGCTTGTTAGTATCAATTTTGTTCATGAGTTGAGTTTTGTTGAGGTGAATGTTGGAGAGTTTTTCAACAATAGCAGGTGAAAATTTATTGGTGTGAATGAAGGAATACTTTATGTGGTTAATTTCTTCATTTATGTAGTCTGTTGACAGAGTCTTGTGGCTGTGTTTATGAGGTTTTCAGTGTATTGGTTTTTTGTGTGGTGTCATGAGAGGAATTCCAGGAG
>NW_013665926.1:293785-310934 GCF_000517525.1 Limulus polyphemus
AGTGTATTGGTTTTTTGTGTGGTGTCATGAGAGGAATTCCAGGAGATGTAGAAGCCAGTGTGTGTGTTCTTACAGTGAATTTTGGTTTTAAACTGTGTGACTGATCTAATAATGTTCAGGTTAAGAAAAGATAGCTGTTTATTGTTTTCGTGTTCTTTGGTAAATTTGATGTTGGGATGAATGGAGTTTATGTGTTCAAAGAAGTTAGTGTGTGTACTGTAGAATTGAAAGCTGCAAAAGTGCCATCAACATATCTGTACCAGTATAGTGGGGGATGAAGTGCAGAATGTATGGCTTGTGTTTTGATCTGGGTCATGAATATATTAGCAAGAACAGGTGAAACACTATTGCCCATACTTAAACTTATTTGAAGAAGATATTCATTGTTGAAAATGAAGTTGGTTTTAGTTGTTATAAATTCTAAGAGAGAAGCAAAAAGTGTGTTGGGGATGTGGATTAACTTGTTCGGGTCATTAACGTAGAGGTCGAGTGTGATATTGCAAGCTTCATTGGAGGGAACTTTAGTGGACAGTGACACAACATCAAAACTAGCCATTAAGGCTTTAGAATTTAGTTCGTCTAGTGTATATTTGAAATTGAAGACATCTTTAAAAAATTAAACTGCAGATGTGTCATATGGTGTGAGAGCCCAGGCTATGTATTTGCCAAGATTGTAGTTGAAGGAAACATATGTGGACAATATAGGTCATAGGGGGCAGTCCTGTTTGTGTGGTTTTGGAATGCCATAAAGTTGTGGTGTGCGTGAATCAGTTTTATGTAGATAAAAATAAAGATCATCAGTAATTAAATTATCATTTTCATTTGTAATAAAGTTCTGTTTAGTTGTTTTTCATGAGTGTTTGTTGGGTTGTTTGGGATGGCTTTGAATTTCTTTTCATCGGAAAGGATGTTGTTCATTTTGTCGATGTATTCTGTGTTGTTCATGATTACAATGGTGTTGCCTTCATCAGCTTTTAGAATTTAATGTTAGTGTCTTTTTTCAGATTAAAAATGGATCTGATCTCCTTACTTGTGAGGTTACTTTTCAATTTACGGGATGGGTTGACTATATTAATAGTCTAGTTCGAGAATTCTTTAAAAAAGTTATTTAAAACCTTGTTGAAATGTTATACATTTGCTGTTATGTTAAACTTATATTAAAGTTTTTCTTCATTAACCAATAAAGCCATCTCCAAGCATTATTAGACTCAAAGTGGGTTCCTTGTCACGAAATTAAAATACAAATATATCCCACTCAACTCAAACAGACCGGCACACCTCAAACACAGTAACTTCCTCAACATAAAGACATTGAGGGTAAGTGCAAAAGAACAAAGAGGAGCAACCTACAAGTGCAATTACCATTACCCACAACACCAGTGCAGTGAACCTGAGGCAAAATGAGTGAGGTACCAGGCACCCCCTGAACATGAGTGAAGACTTGTGGTGATTGGTTCAGCTCTAAATCCAAAACTAAACCACTGGAAACCAACTTCTATATGAGGGTAAGATGAGGTATCCCAATCAAAGGAGTGAACTGAATATGCATATATGCCAGCACACCACATGTGTGAGTACATCAAGTTGATTGGTTCAGCTCTAAATCCAAAACTCAATTGTGGGGGTAGGATGAGGGATCCCGATCACTCGATATGTGTGAGGACATATTGTGATTGGTTATGCTCTAAATCCTAAACTCAGGAACTGACTCCAAGCTGTGGTAGGAAGAGGGATCCAAATAATTATGATGATTCAGCTCCCTCATCCCCTCGGATAAGCCTGTGCAGAGATGGAGCATCTTTTTTGGAGGATATTCATCAACTACATCAGCAGAACACCACTGCCCTACTCTCAACTGAATGGAGTCATTACTGATTTTATTGTGTATCTCTCATTCAGGAGGATACCTCCATGGTCCACCACCCCAGCAGCTTGGAACTGAAAAGTGGTAAGGACTCTCATATTCCACTATAAGAAATTTTCACAGCAATGACAGTGCAATGGATGACTATGAAACCCTATTTTGAAAAGCAGACCAAACCTGATTTATTAAATCTAAGGAATGGCAGGGATGGGCAACAATCCTGTTTTGCTTTACTCATGAAGTCCATGGGTCAGTACGGTCTGGAATGAGCAATATTTATGAATCAAAGATATCGCAAGGAATAACTTACAAGTGATCTGCATATATAATAGTAAAGAACAGTGTGCATTTAGTGGCCACGGAAATTATGAAAGTGAAGTAAACATGGCCCTACAGTGTAGATTTGAGTACAATTCTATGTGATTGAAGTATATCTGGACAGACACCACTCGTCACAGAGCGGGATCCAAATCAAAACGTGGGATAGGCCTCAGAAAAATATATACAATGGAAGAAAGAAAATGTACCCAGTTATAGTCACACAAAAGTTTGAAGAATGGCAACAGATGGAAGATGGAGTCAAAGAGGAGAAGGTTGGGCCTGATAAGTGTTGAACAAAATGCCCAAATGGATAAGATATTGTGTAGGAAAAAGGAAGAATTTCTCCTTGACCAACCAACCAACCAACCCACCTTCAGTGTGTTGAGCAGACTCCAGTTCAGAATGAGCCAACAGAAGCCAGTTGTCCATGTAATGGTGGAAGTGCAACCCTCAATCATGCTTAAGTCTGACAAAAGCCTTGACCACCTGGCAAAAGACATATGGTGCTGTAGGAAACCTGAAATGTAGAGCACGAAATCGATAAACCACCCCATGGAGAACAAACCAAAGGTAGCATCTCGATTGCAGCAATATATTAATATGCAGATAAACATTCAAGCCATTGACCTTGGTCATCTGTAAACATGGAGAAAAAGCCCACCTTAGGGTAAAAAACAATTCCATGGTAAAACGAGGTAGCACCAAGAAGCGACTGAGGTATGATAGATCGATCACAGGATGTCAGTCTCTGGTTTTCTTGGGAACAACAAACAGCCTGGAATAAAAACCCAGAGAAGAGTGAATACAGATTCAGTGGCATTCTGAGACAGAGGATCCTGTACTGCCTCGGACAGATGTTCACATGTGGTAGGATCCCGAGGCAAAAGAAAAGAAATAAGGGGAGGAAGTGGTAGTCAAGCCCTTCAGATAAAACCTGAAGAACCCATAGATTCCTGGTAAAGTCTCACCAAAGATGAACAAATTGGGATAAATGAGCCCTCACTGGACCAAAACCAACAGGGTAGTCACCGATACTGTTGGCAGCATGACACTCAGCATTGAATAAAATGATGAGAAGAAGATCCCCTAGTAGAAGGAACAGGTAAGGGATGAGAAGAATTAGGACAGTGAACAGAAATAGGAGATGGTCAAGGCTCTGTGCAAGACAAATGATCAACTAATAATGAAAGGGTCAATTGCTGTCTCACGGATTCCACTTGGGATTCCAAAGTTGCTGGAAAATCTCCAAACACCAACCGATGGGGAAAAGAGGCCAGGCATAATTCTCTAAGATAAAGTGATGGCATATGATGGCAAAAATCGAGTCCCTCCCCAAAAAATCCCAACAACAGAGGAACCACGTGTGTAAAGAAAGAACTGAAGTCAACAAATATACCAACAAGGATGTAATTAAGACAAATGTATCACCCAGAAAAAAGCATTGGAGAGTAGATGTATGGTGAACAAGTACCATAATATAGATGTGAAGGTAATACTAAAGCACAAAATTTGGGCTTGGGACAAAAACACAGGTCAATCAGGATCTGCCCCTCAAACAGTGAAAATAGATTCCAGTTGCTGAGAATCAAGGAACGAAAAATCGACCTGAAAATAGGCTAAAGCAAACTCATACAAAGCCAGTGCCTTCACTTGATACAAAAAGCTCAGCATGAACCCCAATAACAAGAGATGGTGGAAATAAAATACTTAGAGGAAGGAGTATCATGTAACAAAGAAGGTAGAGAATTATAGGAAATTGGGAAGAGGGATAAAACAGAACATACCAGGGAAATAATGTCCAAAAAAGCAATAATAGGCCTAACAGAACCCACAGTAAGAACTGGAGAAGACACAGCAAATTAAGGTGGAGGAAAAAGGCTGTCAAATGTTTCATCATCCCAAACAGGTTCGGCTTGTTCAGGAGGAAGTTGGGCAACATCAGGAGAAGAAGTTTGGCTCAAATAATGATCAATCTCTAGACGAGTAATTGCCGATAATTCCAAAGTTGAGTCCCCCCCCTACACACACACACCTGAAACCTGAGTAAATGTGCTGGTATAAAGTACAACATCTGACGTGGTAACTTGCACTTCAGAATTCATAATGAAAATGAAAATCAAGCATAATTGTGTTGATAAAGAAAGAAAAGCATGGAAAATTGATTAAGTTCCATAACTGGGTAGAAAATTAAATAATACCATGACTCAATGAGGTACAACTTAAAACTAGATAAAATAAGTAGAAAACTGGAAAAATAATCAATGCAAACATTCAAACACAAGCACTGCCAAACAAGAAGTAACAGTTAGCATTGAAGGAGTCATGAGGGAGTCACGTGTGTGTGGTGCGCATCTATTGGTGAAGGTCTGTTACATGTTAATTTGCATGCAAGATGCAGTTAAACCAGGGGTACATGGGAATGAAAGGCTTGTGGCATGCAAAAAAAATTTGTAAATAGAGGGAAGCACTGAATGCGAATAGCTATGTACTTGAGCAGAAGTAAGGTACCTTGTCAGAATTTTCATCAAAACTGCAATTTTCAAACAAATCAAAGGAAAGCAGTGGTTATGTAAGTTCCAATGACATGTGCAATAAGTCATATGGAAGAGGGGAGAGTGGAATATTATGGGTAAGTGACATATATGGTAAGCAAGTAAGTAAACAATGTTTGAATATTTTGAGCTCCATTTTGTTGACAATGAATTCAAACTCAAGAACAAACAGCTTTCAGTATTTCAGAGGTGAGGTCATATTTTAAGTTAGTTTTAATTCAAAAAATTTAAAATATATAAAAAGACTATAAAATAACATATTTTTTAAATCAAGTTCAAGAATGAGCTTATGGGAAGATAATATAAGCAATTTTACAAGTTAAAAATTCCCTAAATGTTTTAAATTATTCTTAAAGCAGAAATAAACAATGGATTTTGTTATTTTGATTATTCATAATCTGTACTGAAATTGTATTCAAATATTCAACAATGAAAACATCATACATTTTTACTGTATATTTCTTGTACCTTGGTTATTCAACTTGAAAGTAGTTACAATATCAGTAAAAAATTTTACAGGCTGTGTACATGAGTGTTTGAAGATACTGAATAATATTTGCTATTAGTGCACTGTATAGAGATATCTTTGAAAATAACCCACCATAACACACCCTATACGATATATACTTCAGTCAACTTGGCTATGTCATGCTTGGCTCTAATTGATAATTTCTGTTTAAGTTATCATTTCAGTTCAGTTCATCTTTAGTGGTTTCACAAGCATTTACCACCAGTTGGAGTCATATTTGCGCTTATTTATATTTAGCATTGTTAGTTTCTTCATTCAGAGATTTGAAACACAATGAAAAGTTCTAATAATTTTTATGTCAAACAAGTTTTTTGCATCTGTCACGTGAACTGAGTTGTTTTACTAAAAGTTTTTTTTTACCTGATTCAAATAATTGTGCAAAGCATCATGATAGTAACATTACGAGTTATAAACATCATGTAATGTAGTGAATACTGAACTTGAGTTGGCATCAGTGATTAAAATGGCATTTAATGTTAAGATGACAGATAAACAGACATCAGGATATGTATTCAGTTTGTAATTAGTAAAATTTGACTGTACTTTCCATTTGAGGCTGTTTATAACATGAGGAAAGTCCTCAAAAATTTAACATTAAAAACCAAATATTTAAATATCAAATTTTAATTTAAATATTTGTAAAAAAGTATTTTTATTTGGATATTAAAATACTTGTCTCAGCTTTAATTATTCCTGATATTTTTCAAAGACACAACAAATAGAATAATATAACAGACTGTGGACTAAAAGAGATCATTTGGTACACCCGCCCTTGATAAAAAGTAAAAACATTCAGCCCACACTTTATTTTTCAGGAAATCATTGATTCCTCTCATTAACTCTTTTAAAGCAATAGCTTCCACTACTGCCAACAGCATTTTTTTCCATTAGCTAATCACTTTATTATGAAAATAAAACTGTCTTACCTGGAGCCTAACCTGTCTTTTATAAATCTTAAACTTGTACCTTCTCATCCTATTGTCTTCAGAATACAGTGCAAATAAACAAAGTCATTTATCCTATCAACCTCCAGATAAGCTTCTAAATTTTAATAAGATCACTTTTTGCACTTCTTTTCTCAAGAGAAAATAAAAAAATCTTAAACCCATCCCTTCTATCCTTTGGATTATCCTAGCCTTCCTCTGAGCCCTTTTCAATAAATTAATATCCTTTCTTAGTTATGGAGACCAAAGCTGTACTGAATATTCCAAGTGTGGCATAACTAGTGAATAGATCAGAGAGAAAAATTACCTCTTTTGACAGCATGTCTATAAATATTTCCTAAAATTCTATTAGCTTTACTAATGGCACCAAAGTACTGTCTTTATGGCTTGAGTGACTTATCCACCAATGTGGCATGATCCTTTTATTCAGTCATACTATTGAGAGGGTTCCCATCTGTATAAAATGTGTGATCCAAACTTTCATAACCCTAGTGCAATATCTTGCACTTACTATCTTTAAAGGTCATTTTCCAAATATCTGTTCAACTTAACTACTGATCTAAGCCCTTCAATACATGTAGAAACACCAAAGAGTTTAATATCACAAGCAAATCTTACTAATTATGTCTCTATCAATGTCATTAACAAAACATTAAAGTCCGAAGCACTGACCCCTAAGGCAATTCTATGATAACAAGTTTGACTGAACTCCATTAATTACAACATTTTGCTTTTTGTCATTCAACCAATCTGAAATCTAACTAACATTTCCCCAACCCCTGCCAATGTGATTTTCTTAGCTATTTTTCTGTGTGGTACCTCATCAAAAGCTTTTTGAAAATCTAAATACATTAAAGCTACGTCCTTTCCATCATCCACATAACAAGTAACATCCTCAAAAGAAGTTAAAAGATTAGTAAAGTAAGATTTCCCTTTTGTGAATCCATGCTGGCTTTCTTTTATGATATTACATTCATATTTCAATAAATGATTTTACAAAGCTTCTTATATCAGACTAGAATTCTTCCCAGAACAGAAGAAATACAAACTGGCCTATGATTTCTAGGGCAACTCTTATCACCTCCTTTAATATAGGAGTAACATTAGTAATTCTCCAATCCTCAAATAATCCTTACTGTTAGTTTTAGCCAACTGTTTCTCACAGGCTCTTTTAGATTTCCTAACTTATTTTTTTAACCAAAGCCCTAGTATTCCTATATTTCTTTAAATCTTTAAACCAATTTGAACTTTTTTAAACTTATTGCATTTATCCCTAATTCTCTTCTTTGTGTCTTCAGTAAACCAATTAAGCTTGTCTTCCCTGTTATCCTTTTCCTCTTTTTAAGATCATGCCTAATTTGAACTTAGGCAATCTATTTTAAACATTTTCCCATATCTGTGTCAC
The DNA here is from genome assembly GCF_000517525.1 of Limulus polyphemus. Lineage (NCBI taxonomy): Eukaryota > Metazoa > Arthropoda > Merostomata > Xiphosura > Limulidae > Limulus > Limulus polyphemus. The sequence continues at coordinate 301,401 of NW_013665926.1, forward strand.
AGCATCTTTTAACTCATTGTCCCAGTATTCACTAATGATAAATCTAGTCTCATGAATTCAAAATTGTTTGTCTGAAAATTAGGAACAAAAATTTAATTTATTTTTATATTAACAGGTAGCAGAGCATCACACATAATTATGTAATGCTGATGCTTTAAATGTTTGCCAACTCTACTCTTGCAACTATACCATTATTAGTTGTAGTAATTAATCTAAAATGACATCCCCATGTGGTTGGCTCTCTGATCAATTGGTAGAGAAAATCATACTAAATGACTTCAAAAAACAAATCTCTCTTACTGCTTGACTTCATATTAACCAAGCAAAACTTAAGCTCCCATAATTATTGCATCAATATTCTTCTTATTAACAACCCTAATCTCATTATATAATTTCTCATTGACATCAACTATCTGATCACTTGTCTATAACAACTGCCAATTAGAAACTTTATACCCTTAAAACCTGATTGTACCCTCTACATACAACTTCAATTTCAACTATCACTTTAATATCTTCAGTTTCAACAGGTCATAATTCATCTCTTATATAAAGAGCCATCCACTCTTTCTTTTAAAAAATATATCTCTATTAACCTATAAGTTTCCACAATTCCTATCATATCACAGTCTTCAAATGTAGAGCTATGAATTCATCCATTATGTTCCTAACACTCCTAACATTAGAATAACAGCAACTAAACTTATTCTTGATTTTACTGTTTAAGTCTGAAAATTTATCTTTAAAACAGTTACTTAACTTGTTATACTGTAAATCTGCTTCCAAACTCCTTGTTACCCTAGCTATCCTATCAATTTGTTTATTCTCAATTTCCCAATCTTCCTCATCATCATGTAAGTTTAGTTTAAAGTATCTTTAATGCATATCTTTACAGCTTCTCCAAACATCCTACTACCTAGCACCCTTAAGTGGAGCCCATCTCTTGCATATAATTCATCCTTACCCTGAAAACTACACCATAAGGTCTAACCAGTCTACCTGTAACTAAGCATATCCCTCATAACATTTCACTTATGCCTTTGATACTGCTTATTAATTTATTCCCACAGCTAGCCTGAAAGAGAAGAACAGGCTGTACGTCTATTTTTATCACTAAACGTCTGAAATTCTTTATACTTTTAACCCTTTCTGGACTGGGGAGGTGGTGTCATCATTGACATTCCTTGATGTTTTCTTCTTACAGTGAAAATACTTAATCATGAATTCCATGAGCCTTAATAATAATTTACTAAATAGCATATAGTTTTGACTTTGAAAAGAATCATATGATTTTATTTACCTTTCCCATCATTATTTACATTGTGAAATTTCAAAAGTTTTTCATGTTAGAATTTAATTTTGTTTATTGTCGACCAGAAAGTTCCACTTTTTACATAGATACTCACTTTCAACTTTATTAGTATTTGCTAACATATTTCTTTTTATACTTTATCTTGACAGTTGCAATAATCACCACTTCCAACTATAAATCATAAAAAATATAGTGAAACTTACAAAGATTCTTCAGTGACCTAACATTTAGCCTATCACAATGGTCAGGCTAGGTAACAATATTTTTGCTAATGATATTCTTGGTTAAGATTACTCTATATTTAATAAATATAGTTTCTTATCAATAAATGATAAATTTTCATATTTATCCATGCTATTTTAATAAACTTAACAATAATATTCAATAAATAAAGATTTGAGTCATCAGAATATTTTGCCTAACTAGACTTATGTGATGTCTTGTCAGAGAAAAATTTCTGTAGTTTTCTAACAAATATAACTTAACACAAAAACATTTTCAGAAATAAAAAAATATCTAAGCTACATGTATAAAAAAAATTCCTAGAGCTGTGGTTTGTTCCTATAACTGCTAAAAATTTGCTGTTGTTTCTCTTCAAGAGCTACAAATAATCACTTTCCCACAAAACCATCATATTAATTTCCACACTATTTTACTAATACTACACTGATGTCAATAGTTTGTGTGTTCTATCTAATGGTATTAAAACTTTGCCTGTAGCAGTTTTCAAAGTTAATCTTCATTAACCCTATGATGCAGTCCTGAAATACTTTACACTGTTCCAGTGGTTGGATCTAGGAGATTCTTACACGCAATATTGTATATTTGCTCAAAAAAAAGATGACTTCTACAGAAACAGTTGTCACCAAATTGTAGAGGAATAGACAGATGGTCATGGTAACATTCACATCTATGATAGAATTATTGCACATTAAAAATCATGATGGGTCTCTTGGAATCAGGATTGCATTCTAGGGTTAATAGTTGCTCAGACCACATGTTGTGACATCAAAGCATTGTAACAAAAAGTTTCAAACATAGAAGGAAAATCATGAGAGAAACAAAACTTAGCTTATTGTATTCTCAAGGAATGACACCTTTTTAGCATATAAAAAACCTATATTGTGGGATGGGTAGAAAAAGTCTAAACAAATCTATAAGCACCTTGTTTACACATAAGTCCTCAGAACTGTGCAGAAATGTAAGTTTTTAACATTTTTTCTTTGTAAATTACACAAAACAAATGTAACAAAATATGAATTTAAAATATTTTTGAGTTAAAATTGTTGAAACAGAGTTAGAATTATCATTTGGGATTTTATATGCAAGGGTGCACTCTATATCTGAAAGGTGCTGTCTGGTCCACACAGGGTTAATCATCTCTCCTGATTTAGTCTCCATTGTCATTTGCTTCTGCTTTACTCCCAAAAGAGTACACTTTTTATACCAGCAACAAAACTGTCAACATGCCCAATAATGTCTAGTACTTTAGCACTTAGCAAGCAGAATCTAGTCCTGGTATTTCTACGTTCTTCAATCCTCACTACAAATAACTTTATCATTATGCACATTTAATGAGAGTTCCCTGCTGTGTAAACCTCTTAATCACCTAATTTATCATTTCAAGCAGCCAAAGGTTCAAATCTACAACAGAATGGTACTTGAATGCTTAATGAACCTGCCTTGTAACCTTAAAATTTTTACCACTGTGCACCCTTGTAAAGTCAGCACTATCATTCTCACCTTGCCCAAAAGTAACCATTACTCTTACTCTATCAATTTTGTGTCTTGTTTCGTTAACTTTTGCTCCTAACCTGTCATTTTCCCAATTTTACCTAAACATTTAAGAATATTGGTGTCCTGGTTGATCAGTCTCTTAAGCTTTCCAAGCAGTGTGCTGTACTAATGGCAAGGCAAATAAAATTTTTAATTATATCTACTAAAATATTAAATGGAAATCTAAAGAGGTTATAGTTTCATTATATAGGTCATAGGTTAGGCCACATTTGGAATATTGTGTCCAGTCTTGGGCTAGTTGCCTTCAGAAAAACATTGAAATGTTGGAAAGGGTTCAGAGGGTCCAATAATACTTACTTCCACTCACACTACATCTATTACTTGACTGCTAGGCTTCCTTTGCCCATATAAACATTGGTCTGAATTTTTCTTGATTGTTCCAGTCATTATTCCCCACTTAATTGCACTTGGTGATATTTGTCACATGACACTCTCAACCTATGTCAATGCACCCTCTATCCTGGTATCATATATAAACACCTCATTCAGATAATATTATCACTTTTTCAAGACTGACTCAATCCCAGTCTCTAACACTAGCTCTTAGTGGGGAGAAAGGGGTGGGAGAGTGCGAGATAAGGTAAGTATTATAGGAAATACATTTTCAATTTAAGAAAATGTTAACTTCCAAAACATACTTACCTCCTAACACACTACAGCTAGATTCCCACATTGATAAGGTGGAGGGGCCAGTGACCGCCAACTACCACTAGACAACAAAGGAGGAATGGACAAGGTCTGGTTAAACCCCATGCCAGAAACTGTTACACGGGAATTCATCAACACATTTTTTTGTTCCATTGTTTTTAATCGCAAAAGAAAATCAATGAAATATCGACAATGGGAAAAAAACAAACACCAGACTGCTGTCAAAATTCTAAAAAAGAAAATGCTAACCACAAAATATAACTCCTAGTGCTAGTGTTTTGTCGAGAAAAAGTGATTATATTGTCGACATACAGTGCTTATATATAGTACCTGCATAAAGGGCATGTGAGGACCAGTGTAAAGTTTTGGAAATTAGATATTGCCAAGGGCAGTCATGTGGGGTATAAAGACTGAAGCAAGGGAACACGATGTTTAGATAGCAAAGATGAAGATCAAGAAATAGCTATAAGTGTCAATGGAGGTATATATGTTTTGGAACAAACTCTGCTCAAAAAAGGACCCAGGATGGGGCTACTCTGCTTTTGGAACTATGAGGAGACAATGGACCCTCTTCCATAAACAATGTACTGAACCAACGATGATCAAAAAGAAGAGCCACACTCAACCCAACTAGATAGAGGAGTGTCAAATAATAATGAGTAGGATCCCATGTAGGCTGGTGCCTCTCCTAGCAACATCTAGGAAAACATCCAGGGACCCAGGATGGAGAACCCCCAACTTAGCCTTCTTCTCAAAGAGTGAAGAAAAGTCACTTGACACTCTGGAGGAATAACCTCTGTCCACCACCCCAACAACTGGAAACTGGGCATGGTAAGGACTCCCCAACTCCACTATAAGTGGTAATGCATGTTGGGGAGTCCTGAGGAAGAATGCTCTGGAAATAAGGCAATAGGTGAACTGAGTTCCCTAAATTTTTAAAAGCAAACCAACCCTGATTTATTCAATCCAATGATCGACAGGGATGGGCAAGATTTCCTTATACTTTACCCATGATAGTCCATGAGTGGCAGTCCAGCATAGTACAGTAATACCACCCAGTCTGATTCTAGATAGTTATGTAAAACATCTCGTTTCTACAGAACTTGTTGCAACCTAGATGAAGTAAATTGTGTCAGTGGTTGTTAGTGCAGAACTGGTTTGATACAAGCAAACCTGCCTGGACAACACTCACCACAGAGTGGGATTCTGTGAAAATGAGGTAAGGGACCCTGGAAAATAAAGAAGAGACAATATTAGTAATGAAGATACTCACGTCTCCATGTAATCTAGCAAAAGTAGTTAAGATCCTCAGAAGAAGATACCGCCAGATCATGTAAATAATGTGAGATAAAAGTATTGGAGGAGGTCCACATACCAGCCTGCTCAATATCCTCCAGTGTGCAATTCAACTGGGCCAATAAGGACATATAAATGTGATGAATCTGAAGAGGCATGACTTGCAGAAGACTTCTCATCTCCAAAGAGAGCCAATAATAAGCAATATGGATCAATTTCCATACCCACTTAGACAAACTAACTAAATTGAAGGATCCCAATGAATGAAAAGTTGTTGTCTAGCACCTCTAAAGGAGTTAATGCAGGCAACATAACACTTCAAGACCCTCACTGGACATAACAAACTATCGAGATTCAATCGGTCATAGAAGTGACAAATAGTGATCAGATGAATTGGAGAAAAGGATTTATTCCCGTCCTTGACTGCCAGTGTCTTAGGGAAGAAGAACCTGTCTGAGTAAAGGAGGACGCAAGTAGAATGATAAAGCATCATGTGCACATGCAGTGCAAACAATTCTGACAGGTGAAATACAAAGGCTAGCAGCAACAAAAATAAACCTTAAGGGAAAGGTGATATATGGTACATGGGGCTAAGGGCTCAAGTTGATGTTGAAAAGGAGTATGTAGTGCCACTGTAATATCCCAGTTAGGTAACTGAAATGGACTTTTGGGATGAAGGACCTGAAATGACTTGAGGAGGCCAAAGAGTACTGGAAACAATAATAATTTTTGTCTCGATTATCGAGAGTTAGTTGATCAGGGAAGATGCAAAACTCTTGTCAAAGAGCCAGGTCAAAAAACGAGTTATGGTTGGCACTTCTGATTAAAGTAGGTTCAACCTTCTCTAAATACACCATTGCTGATATATGTGCCATTTTCGTTGGTAAATGTACATTGTAGGATTAAGCAAAGACTGAGACAGATACATGGTAACCTTAGAAATTAAATCACAATGTCATGCAAAGGGCTGCATTACCTCTATGCATGAAGCTTGAGCTTCAGGATGGCTGTGTATACGATGTCAGATCATGACTGCCTCAATCTGGCGCTATTAACAGGACCCGACAATGGGTTGGAACAAATTATACCTTGTACCTTGGGTAACATATAAATCAGTGGGAAGTTCTAGAGGTGTAATCCCATCCCATCCTGACTGAATGCATCTATTACCAATGCCCAAGAGTAAGGCACCAGAGACCAAAATGGTGGTAGTTGGGTGTTACAATGAGTGGCCAAAACATCAATCGTCAGTGTTCCGAACTTAGAGCAAATCCAATAGAAAACCTCACAATGCAGCATCCATTCTATCAAAAGAATTTGTTTGGGTCAAAACAATTGATCTGCCACCAATTCATCACCCCTGGAACCTGGCAAGCTAGTAGGGTGATATGATAGGAGTGGTCCCAAGAAGGAAGATCCAAGGTTTGAAAACAAAGAGACCTAGACCAAGTACCCCCTTGATGGGAATTGTAAGACACCACCATGGAATTGTCAAAATTAAGCCTGATAATTTTCCCCTTAATAAGTCCAGACCATGAGACATTGCCCTTTGAACAGCAAGAAGTTCTAAAAACATTGTGTAGGAAAGCCTCGTCGTCCATCCATAGGCCTCGGAATTCCTAATTGTTGAGATATGCACCCCATCCCTGAAGTGAGGCATCTATGAAGATATGGATCTGTGGACGAGATGGTGGCATAGGAACACCTATTGTAGTATTGTTCCGATCTAACTACCATTCCACATTAAAAGATGATGATACTGAATAAGGAAACAGGGGAATCCAGTGAATCACTTTTCATGATCCATTGGTTGCATAAAGGCCACTAACTGGAACTCTTGTGTGGTCATTTCAAAGGAATGAGGGATTCGAGTGATGCTCAGATCCCCGACAGAAAAGAACCATTCATGCAGTGGGAGAATGAGAGGTGAGTAAGAGTCAGACTGCTTGTTCCATAGCTTGGAGCGGAATGGTAGTCTGTTGAGCCCAACTGAGATACGTGTTGAAAAAGATACTCAGACCGATGATATATATTGGTGGGGTGAGAATAGATTTCTCAAGTCTGATAATGAAGCCTGCCTTGGTTGCTTCTGAAACTAGAATCTGGGTCTGATGTTCTGCTAACTGGCGAGATGGTATCAGCAGTATCAAGTTGTCCATGGAATGGTGTGTGCACTGACCTAGGAAAAAGAGGTGATGAGAGAAAAACTTGTACAATTCAGCTGAACACATATGGTGCCCATGCTAGTCTGAAGGACAGAGCCTTGAACTGCAACATCTGACCCTTGTGTACAAAACGTGGATAGTGATGGGATGCCACCGCTATGGAAACTTGCAAGTAGGAGTCTGCGACATAGAGCTTAGACAACCACAATTCTAGTAAAAAAAAACAATGCAGAGTGAGGAATGACTTTATTGTGAATCTTGGAGGATAAAGAATTGATATAAATGAGAAAGATTAATGACTGGATATCATTCTCCTGTCTTCTTGGGCACAACAAACAGATGGGAATAAAACCCTGGTAGAACTGGCATGACTCTCTCCACTGCCCCTAGACCAACAAAACTCTGATAGCTCTAGAACGATGTTCCAAAATCTGAGTATCTGCAGCAGGTTGACAACAGACTCTGTTCTAGAACCCCAAATTTCCAGGAGCAGGTGTATACTTTGAGAGTCTGAATACGCATCCACCTAGCAGTGGTTGGGTAAATCATGTAGTTCCAACAACCATGGCAGGCAAAGCATAACTATCCCTTCACATAAGCAGTAAACCTCCCTGCATGAACTACATTATCAGTGGATGGAGATAGAAGTAAGTATTCATTCTCAGACATTTCAGTTATCAAGAAAGGTGCAGGTCTTAAAAGAAACCGGGAAAAGACCCAAAACATCATACTTCATGGACCAACTGAAGAAAAGGATCCAGAGGCAGCTGATCCAAAAGTGGCCTTGTGAGAAGTCAGCAGAATAAAGGAAGGCACAGGAGAAAGAAAGTCTAAATTCTCTCCGTAATGTCCAAGATCACTCTCAAATACAGCCTCAGAGCCTCCTTAAGAAACACCACCAGACTGAATATATGTCTCCATCTCACTACGAATAAGGTCACTGACAGTTTCAACTTAGAGTGACACTTCCTCCCCCAGAAACAATAATCCTGGAATTTATGATGTATATTGGCTTGCCAACAATTTTTTTTTTTTTTAGGAAAAGCAACTAGGTAATACGAAGAATGCCCAAAGTATCTCCAATGGTCATAGGACAGAGAAACCCATTAGTGACTCTTTGTAAAAAAAACAAACGATAATATTATCTAAATGAGGTGCTTATATACAGTTCCAGGATAGAGGGTGCACTGACATAGGTGGAGAGTGTCACATGAGAGATATTGCCAAGGGCAATGAATCGGGGAATAAAAGACAGGAGCAAGCAAGAGAAATTCAGACCAATGCTTAGATAGGCAAAGGAAGGAAACCTTAACAGTCAAGTAATAGCTGTAGTGTGAGATGAGGTAAGTATACTTTGGAAAGAGAAGATTTAGAGGGGATCTGATTGAGGTGTTTAAGAATGTTAAGGGAATTAATATTGTTGATGCATTATATGTTTTCATATGGGAACCATAGGATTAGGGGACATACATTTTGGCAGTGGTAGGAGTAATTTTCAGTTAAGAGTTTTATTTTTATAACAGGGTTGTTTGCCTTTAGAACGGGTTGCCTTTAGATGTGGTGTAAAAGTAAATTTAAAGGAGTTTAAGGAAAGGCTTCATAAGTAATTGAATAATAAGGACTGGCTTTGAGTGCTCTTTTTAATAGTTTAGTTTAGTGGATGGGATAGCCTAGATGGACTAATAGGTCCCTTGTTGTCCTTAACTGGAACTCCAGTATTAGCTGATTCTTTGATTATGTCAGTTGGTATGAACATATCACAAGCAGCATTTGTATTTACAGTAGAAGTAAATAACTTTTAATTTATCTCTTATTAGTACGATTTAAAAGATATGACACATTTTTCAGTTAATATTATAATATAAAGATCTAAGTTATAACTAATAAATGCTCTAAATTTAAGATTTTTTTGTACTTTCATATACATTATCACAAAAGTACTCTAAATAAATATTTATTATACAAACCTAACATGATAATCCTTTGTCAAAAATACTAACAACACATGTAGAAAAAAGAGTGAAATTTCTTTACAATGATCCAGAGAAATTTCAAAAGTTGCTTAAATCAAGTGCAATAAAACTAAATGATTATAATTACAAAACACCAAACAAACTTATATTACTGTTAAATTTCTTAAAGCTGGATTTATGTCAATAATTTATAGTAATTTTAAGAAATCATATCATTATATAAATAAAGATTTTAACTCTGAAGTAATGCCACTGTTTATTAAAAAAAGTTTAAAGCTTTTTATTTTATTATGCTTCTAAAAGTGCATTATTTTCTTTTCAATAAATAAAGGTTTGTTCGTTT
>NW_013665926.1:311934-332227 GCF_000517525.1 Limulus polyphemus
CTACTCTTTTACCAACGAATAGTGGGAATGACCATCACATTATAATGCCCCCACGGCTGAAAGGGCGAGCATGTTTGGTGGGACGGGGATTTGTACCCGCGACCTTCAGATTGCGAATCGAGTGCCCTAACCACCTGTTCATGCCGGGCCACAATAAAAAAACCAACTCATTTATCTGGATTTGACTAAAGGTAAATTTTTTCAGCTATGCTTTAAACTACTGCAGTGAAATCATTCCATTAATATACAGTAATCTGTTCAAAAATGTACACTCTATCATCTGACAGATTTTTATGAATTTTTTAATAAGTTATACTATATATAAATGCATGTTTTAAAACTTATCAGAGTAACTTTTCTGAATGCATCTCCTACATAGCTGAGTGGTACATCTAGCCCTTTTAGTCTAAATCCAAGTTCAAGAGCTTAAGTAAGAAGGAAGTTTTTCTAAAGTATACATCAAAGCTTGAACGACTTATTTTTTTATTTTTAACAAAACTCCCATTTTGATACATATGGACATTTACATACGGCAAATTACAGAAAACTGTGTAGGCAAAAATAGATATAAGAACATAACACTGAACCAAATATCTAAATAAATTTGCAATTGCTGACAATTTCAGTGGTTATATAGAAATATTTTATAGTGTTATCTTAAAAAATGATACCAAATATTTTAAATAATTATACTTACCATCATATACTGTTGGATGTTTATTCCTAAAGTATACAAGGGTAGGAAATGATGTAACTCCATATTTTTTTGCTGTAGCTTTCTCTGAATTTTTTACAAATCCTATTCCAACATTTTCTGCATCATCATCAATGTTTTCCAATTCTGCTAATACTTTATCACAGTTTTTACAAATTTTGGTATCTGGAAGAAGACTATATCCAATTAAAATTATATACAACAAAAACATATAACAGTAAAAATGAACATGAAAAAGTCCTCCACATTACCACTTACATTGAAAAGATGAAGATCTGATGTACATAATAAATTAAAACTTTTATCACGAATTTCACAAAAGACAGTTTAAAGATACTTATAAACATCAGGATTTATCTGTAGTGTATATTTTTTTCTCTATATTCTTTCCTTTGAATCGTGGATTTCAGCTTTTAATAATTAGTACCTGACTGCTTATTTTTCTGCTTTAATTGATGCAGAAAAAAACACTCAGAGTAAAGTTCAACCTTGGGTATAAAAAATTCAATTTCTTTTGACTATATGCCACTCAAGTAAGATAAAGTTTTAATACCTTATATCTGACTACCTTATAAAATAAAAAAAAACATCACAACTTCTTTAGAAAACTTAAATTGCATCATCTTAATCTTTATAAAATATAGCGATTATCTAACCTTGAACAAAATATTTTGATACTTTTCATTTTAGTAAAGAGGCCATTTTGAGCACAGATAAAAAAAATTATGACAGACATAATTACTTTTTACACAAAACATTAAGTGTATTTGAGATGACTGATTAACATCAGTAGATATTCATAAAATGTTTTTATTTATGACTTAAACTGAACAACACCAAATCAAAATGGAAGAAAAGTTTGCTCCCTGAGACACACATTTTGTACCTTTTGTTTAACAAAGTTAAATTTTTATGTTTTCCTTTTCTTTTTAACTTTAGTGTTACAATATGGGAGTTTTTAGATGCATTTGATACTGGTTTTATAAATAGAAATATTGAATACAAATTGAAGGAGATCATCAGCTCACTCTATATGATGCTAGTTAGATCATATATGGAATACTATATTTTGGTCATCTTATTTAAGTTAAGAAAGGATGTTAATTTGTTGGAAAAGGATCAGTAAAGAGCTACCAGGATGATTCTACAATTGGAATATTTTTGCACAAAAATAGATTGAAATCCCAACATCTTTTTTTCACTGAAGAGGAAAAGGGCTTAGAGGGGTAATAAATATGTTTTTTAATATTGTTAGAGATTGTAACCCATAGATCTACATAATGTCTTTGTGGAAAAAAAAAGGAATAAAATGTAAGGACAATAAGGGACCTGTTGTCTATCTAAACTGTTCCATCCACTAAACTTTAAAATAAAACACTTAACATTAAACATGAAAAAATGATTATGCATAAATCCTTCCTTTTAAGACAGTGTTACTTTTCTAATGAGGTGGTCTGCCTATGGAATGATTTGTCTTTGAAAGAGTTTAAGAGGACATTGGATATCTATTTTAGAAATAATGTAGCTTATAAGTTGTAGAAATAGTAGTAATAGTAAAATAGGCCAAATACTGAAATAGTCCTTTGTTACTGTTACAGTGTTCTTTACAATTTGGATTAAGTTAGAAATGAACATGAAAATAATACCTTTTTTAACTAATATAAGCTTAGGCACAACCAATTCAACATGTTACTCTTAGGTTTATATAGTTTTTTCAACAAAAACAAATGTTTTCATTAAAGTAGTATTAACAGTTAGTACAACTAGTTTTAGCTGATTGTTAGTTTACTACTACTACTACTAGTACAAACCTAGTGTTACCTTACCTCACTTACAAGCCTACTTTTGCTTAGTTTGCCTAAAATATTTCATTTTTAGCTGATTATGCTTTTAAATAATAGTTTTCTTGATATGTAAAAACATCATATATTTTCACTGGCAGTAATATGATTGCTACTGGTGATGAATGATCAATTGATTGGTAATCGTATACAGACATAAATAAACTCATTTAAATTTAAATGATGACCAAATGTTGACTACAGTGTAATTTGAATAAAATAAAACAGAACTTTAATACAACTCTTGGTAAAAATGAATTAAAACCAGCATAGGTTCATAACTAAACTTTGAATCTCCAATAACTTTTCAGTTCAAAATATATCATAAGTTTAAGTTGAACAATAACAGTTTAGTTGCATCGCAACAGACACGTGCAAAACTGTAATGTTCAACATAGAGAGCCTAGAAATAGAATGGGCAAGTAAAACTAAAAGTGATTATTTTGACAGTTAGTGTGCTCTCAGGTTGTATTTTATAAAGCAGCTAACCTCATTTCATGCTTTAAATAATATGGTTGCTTTATTTAACCTAAAATAAAAGGAAAAAACCGAACCATAATAAAATTTTACAAAACAATTACTCACTACAGTAATTCGAAGTCCCTTTCAGTTCAAAAGCGCCATCTATTACACAATACACACAATTCTTGTCGTCTGCTATAACTATTTAAAGGTATTATATATTAGTGAATCAATAGTAAGTCATCTTTTATCATTAGTACGTCGTATTGTTTGTTATAGGTAGAAGGAACTTATAGACAAATTTGTTGTTTTTTTTTTTTTGGTACACGAAAAAAAATACAAGTCAAAGTCACTTAACACTTGCCGGATTACTGTATTCAGTCCTATCTGGGCCGGGCCAAAAATGGAATCGCTGAGGATGCTCCTCTGCGTGTTAGTGAAAGTGTAGCCGCAACCGAAGTAGAGCTTACAAGAATAGCTTTTTTACCATGCGGTTCTTTTAGCTACTGTATAACAAGGCAATTCTTACAACGAGAATTAATATTAAAGAAATACTCACAGAAAAATACCGCTAAATATTCTTCCTTCTCTATAAGTTTTTCTAATTTCTTGCCGTCGACTTCTTCGATAATATCCTCTGGCTGCGGCTTTTTCTTCGCATCGCAAAGGAAAGTAAGCAGCAGCAAGAGGATCAGTCGCACGACACGAGCCATGTTCGCGGACCGGTCGTGATGCTCGTGTCCCATGAACCAACGCGAGGGCTGCTTGAAATCTGAGGAAGAGACAAAAGATGTACCACAGAACACCTACCACTGGGGGTACTAGGATGTGATTAGGGTTTCATGGTATTTTCGGAAGTCGACGAGTGAGCGTCTTTAAAAGGATAAACTTCAAGATCGAGTGATTTTAACTTGAAAGTCAACAGACTTTCTTACACGTTTAAGCCAAAAATTAAGAACTTAATACAAACAGATGCATATACTTCATTAGATAAATAGCTATTAAACTTGACACAAAAAACAACATAAAAGAAAATAATATACTTCGATAGAACTTTTATCTTATTTTGTGCAAAAGAATGTATAATAAAAAAAGATTATATTATTAGTTTCACTACTTAAAGATTCTCATTTTTATTTATTTAGTTAAGAGGGTGTTATTCATTATATTATATTATATATATTATATTATTATTATATTATATTATATATTAAATTATATTATTATTTGTTTGTTTGTAAATAAGCGCAAGGCTATAAAGTGGGCTACCTGCACTGTGCCCATCGCGGGTATCAAATCCCGAAGTTTAGCATTACAAGTACTAAGCTTACCGCTGAGCCACCGGAGGGCTACTATCGTTGAAAGCTCTTTTCTCTCATTCCAGAAAAAAAAAACACTTTGAGACAGGTAAAGGTTAATTTATTGAATAAACGTAATTATATTTTTACTCTGTTTAGAAACTGTGTTACCAAAAGTTCAAAACAATATCAGTGTCTGTTGCAGTTTTTATGAAAGACCTTATATGTAACATTTAAATCAATTATATCTTGAAGTTTTATAAGGCATTAAATGAAATAAAATCTTAATGAAACGTATTACGCGATGATAATCGTCGATAAAAGTAAAGCTTAAAATTTTCAGTTATATATTTTACGAATGGTAGTTTGAAGACAAACAAACCTCACAATAAAAGACGATCATTAATACAGGTGAAAAAAAAATGTCATCATCTGACAGTTTCTGATGGCTGAAGTGAGTTTAAATCAAAAATAGTAAAATTGATATCCCAATTCAATAAAATCCAAAGCTCTAAAATTGCTAGAATGATGACAACATGGAAGAATTATAGCAACATTAACCTGAGCAAAAATTTCACAAAGAAACAGCTGCCTGGCATGGCCTAATGGTTAGGGTGCTCGATTCGCAGCCCCGTCACACCGAACATGCTCGCCCTTTCAGCTGTGGTGGTGTTATAATGTTACTGTCAATCCCAATATTCGGTGGTAAAAGAGTAGCCCAAGAGTTGGCGGTGTGTGGTGTTGAGTAGCTGCCTTCTCTCTAGTCTATCAGCGTTAAATTAGAAATAACTCGAGTAGGTTTATGACAAATTCAAAACAAACCAAAAAAACAGCTTCTGATTGTCAACAGCAAAAAGAAATAGTTACGATGTTTTCTCGGCGTTATACCACAGTAATGCAACTAAGCCTAATGTGTGCTCAATAGATGCGCCTTTGTACAATACTGAGAAGTTAAATTTATCTACAGATTATGTTTCATTAGTCCCAACATCTTTTGTTATTTTTCATATCAGCACTTTTTCCCCTTCCTTAAACATGTTTTGTTTTCTTCTTATTTAATATTTACCTACAGCAAAAGTGCAAAATAAGACAACGGTTCCAATTTAATGCATAATGATTACGTAGAGTTGGGTATTCTTTTTTATGTTGCACCATTTGTAACATGACATAAAGCTGGGTATTTTTTTAATTTGCATGTTTTGTAACATGTGGAATTTCGTCTAAACTAAAAAAGACACACTAATCCTAAACAGGAATATTTCGGTCAGTATGTCAGCGCCATTTCTTGAAAATGCCGATTGTTCATGTTGACGACGTAAATATTTTCTTCAAAGTCTACCGAAGAACGTGACTGACACCAATTTTAACAAAATAAATTGTCAAAACGTAATAGCTGAAAAAAATAAAAACAACAAAGATTTATTCGGGAATATAATTGACATAAATTCTTACAAAATTAATCGTAGCAATTTAGTAATGGAAGAACAAAATCAGTGCTTTATTCAGTGTACAAAACAAAAGACTAAATCCTCATTCAGTACTCCTATAGAAGAAGAACGGGTTTATCATATAAAACTGCAGTTAGAACTGAACTAACGTTTACTGTCCAAAGATCAAGAAAACACCATATTACGTTTAAACTCAACAAGTGTTATGTATTTTATTGATTTCAACATTTTTCTTGATGTTGAGAATATAGCTCGTTTGAAATCCCCGATAATATGGGTAATAAAGTGCTGGAAAATACAAATTTTAGTGTCATGGTGGCCAGTGAATTTGTTCTATCTCATGATGTTTCTCTGCCATGACCACAATTTGCACTTCTAACCAGATTTCCTGAATACACTGTCGTCAATCAGACAATCTAAACATAACAAAAGAAACAGAAACAAACATTGACGGGAATGGGATCAGTTCTATTTATAGTAGTTTTTATAAGTGAATAAGAGTGTAACGTTAAGGAGTTATAGCTTCGTAGTAAAGAACCAGAGGCGTGATAGCAGTTTATTAATCATACTTTCAAGAGTTTGGTATCGTGGTTTTAAGTCTTTATTTGAATTGCAATAATTCATAAAACCCTTACATATAAGTGATCATAAAAGTTATATTTGGCTAATCAGCTGAATCCAGAGAATAAATACAATAAGATATCAATTAAGAATCATTCAACGTCTATAGATAACTTTATGCCAAACCGATCTACTTACATTACAAGTTTCATCCTTCTTCCGCTAGGAAGTTAGGTGTAATTACTGGTGTAATGAAATTCATTTGTTGCATTTGCTCCACAGCTCAAGTTCGTGTTACTGCTATTAGTACTTTCCAGATTATCTGCCAACAGATTGACTATCTCGAAAGCTACATCAAAATTTAACTTAAAAAAATTAAAACTATGATTAATCACAGTAATGGACAATTTAAGTCTGCAGAAAATAACAAAAAAAAAGTGGACTGTATTGGTTATAGATATATTAGCAACACCATCATGAACAAACTCAGACAAATTTTTTATCGTATTGGTCTCTCAAATTCTATATAATACAAGTCACTAACACCTTTGTTAATGAAATCCGTGCTTAAAGGTACATTTTCTTCAAATGAAGGTCGCTTTACTTTTTACAAGGGTATCACATTGTAACTGTTAAATATGCAATAGTACTTATATGTTGTTATATCAATTAGTTTTGAAGACTACACAGGAGAAACGTCCTCTATATGTGCAAGAATATACAAAGGAATGACGGCAGCTTGGTTCAATAAAAGTGACAAGAATGATACTACCGAGCGTATGATCAACAAACACGGAGTTCATGAAGTTACAACACTAAACACTACTAGTAAATTTCTTATTTACAAAGAAACTCAAGAGAGCGATTACAGTTAAAGAAATTTATTGTATAAAGGCTTCCTTTCTGTAATACATTGTCAGTATAAGTGCCGTTAATTACATTCTTGAATGTATATATAAATATATTTATTTATTGTTTATTTATTTAATAACCACTTCACCATCTTGCTTGGATCTGTTTAGGTTAGTAATATTGTCTTATTACTATTAACTAACCTGCGAAAATTCACGGAAAATACTATTCAAAAAACTTGCATGCCTAGTTTTGTACATATTTTATCAAATTTCAAGGAAAAAAATCCATTGATCGTGCGTTATGGGGTCATAAATATATATAAATGTAAATACTTGTTTTTAAAGATCCCTTAAATATCCATGTCAATTTGATTGAACTCCATGCGTTGGCTCAAACTTGAAAATTTGCATATTCTGTATTTATATTTCATTATTACATCCTGACCCTAATTTTAAATTATGTCAAATTGGTCAAACTTGAGAACTCCAAAAAACCCTTGATGCTACATACTTGGGGTTCCGAACGTGTTCGGAGAATATTCCTTTGTTTATATTATGTGCACATTTTTTGTTAAATTTTTTTTATAAGAAGAGTTCAATAATCAACAAATACATATTTATACATTTTCCCTGCTCCCACTGGCACAGCGGTATGTCTGTTTACTTACACCGTTAGAAACCGAGTTTTGATACTCGTGGTGAGAAGAGCAGAGATAGCCCTTTGTTTAGCATTGTGCTTAACTACAAAGAAACAAGAAAAACAATACGTATTCCCTATCAGCATAGTATGCCACGTCAACTTGCACATTCGCACCATAAGACTTGGTGTCTCTTAAGTGACTGATTAAACAACGTTTTAACTGAGGCTTTGCTTTTTAAACAGAACTGACCTGACTCGTTCTAATCTAGAACAAACGCCCTAAGTCGGCAACGGCGTGCATGACGCAAAGAATGCTAAATGCATCTCTAGGCACTGACATACGGATTCTGTGACCCGAATCTCCAGTTATTGTCTTGAAAAATTAGAATAGAAAACCATAATCGACCTAATACTGAAACGCCGAAAATTCTCGCGTCTATGGGCCCAAGCCCCGAATCTTTTAAGCACCTAGCGGCGCCTCTGAAGTATGCAGATTGAAATGCTATTATGGAATTGCTTAGCGGAAACCGGTACAGTACTACTAAAAATAGATGTGATTATTTAAAATAGTGATACATGATCCCACAAATTACCTACCAGCAGATAAGATATTTGTTAGAATACATTGTTATTGTGGGAACGCCTTTATTTCTGGCGATGTGTTATTATAATCTTTTTTTAATCATAAAACAGTGATATTAGTCTTATTGGATTTTTAAACACTACATTCTTTATTTGGTGTCTTACAGTTTTCCAAGAGCAGAAGTATGTAATAATGTTTCAACCACACAATGTCTTTCATATCCATTGTCAAAAACCGTTTTGCGCAATACCAGATTTCATTAAAACTATAATAAGCGTAATACTACTTTATCATGTCAAACATAATTTATTATAATCACTCCTCACCAGTAAAAGGCACTTACACCATAACAATTTATTCTAACAAATATCTTATATAAATAGCGTTCTGGCCAAAATTATGTTTAGTGGAAACGGGTTTTTTTTCAAGACACTTCACTCCCCCATCCCCATCAAATTCTTGGGTATTGGATCTATTGATCCCTGCTCCAAATTCTTATGATCTATTTTTTTTTCTTGTGAAGTGCTCTTTGTGTATTTGTTATGCTCCAAATGGAGTGTGGATAAATGATATCATCTCTGAACACCCCATTTCTTCTATCCCAAATCCTTATCAATCACGAAGATAATGAAGATATGTTTGTTGTATCCAAGCTGACCTGGTGAACTCTAGTATTGAGTGAAACACATCGTCAGCAATGGATATGGCTGACATATTACAGGTGAAATATTATTAGATACTCTTCTTCAAGGAAAAACCCTATGGGTCAAAATAGAGAATGAGGTGTTTAAAATACAATAAGCCTAGTACTCTTTTGTTTGGAAAATATAATTGATTATAATCGCGTTTAATCAGCAAAAGGCATTCTCGCCATAACTATATATTTACTGTTTGTGTGATATTGTGTCACAATAAGACTGATAATAATTGTTAGTAATTTTTGTATTGATTCTATGCAGGTTTTCATTAAGAAGAATATACAATAACATCTCGACTTCAAACCATGAGCTTCACGCTGCTGCCGTCTAAGCCGTTTGCACAATACCAGAGCTCATCATGTTGGTTGGACATGCAGCACACGAATGGTATATTTCTTCACGTCATCCCAAACAGGATCCGAATATGAAGTGAGTCCATCCTGAGTAATTTGTGATGAAACACTTAAGGTGGTGTTATCACGATTAGAGTCAGTAAAATTTCTTCTCTAAACCTGATATATCTATGCCATTGTTACTTTAAATGTTATATTTCTCCAAAAACCTTGGCAGACATTTAAATTTTCATTTTGATTAAAATGTGATTTTTAAGGAACCATCAAAATAGGAAGTTTATTTCATTATCAGCTTGTAGTATACACCAAGGCACTAACCGTAACTGATAAAATGTCTAAATTGTTCGGAATGTTTTATCTTAGTGATCTATCTAAAATGTAGGAGCACTGATATTATGATCCAAGCATGATCCAAAGAATGAAGAAACATCATGGGAGTTTACTTTGTCTGACCGAAGATTACTCTAGTCATGATGAAGTACTCCAAAATTCTCATTCGAAAGGCTGTATATATCAGTTGTTTATGAGACTTAAAACCTTATGTCAGTGAAGTGCAATGCACAAGATGTGTGGTCCAGATGCTATTTTATTCTTTTGAAAACCCCGTGGAGGTTACTTTAGTGCATCCATATAGCTCAGGTGTACTAGCAAATGCTTATTTTTCATGAGCGGTGAAAATTATGATTCCACACACTTTTTTTAGCATGGCTTATCATGTCAACTTCCTTCTGTTGATGCAACAGCTGACAGTTAATATAAATGCATGTGTTAAGAGATAGACTGTTTTCAGTTTAGTATGCAAAATTTTAAAACAAATGGAACTCTTTGATAAAAATGATTAACTCTGACCTTTGATTACTTAGAACAAGACGATAAGATGGCATACAAAAGGTAAAGTATGTAGGCTTACTATGAAGAAACTATAATTTTGATTGAATTATAATATGCATATTAAATACAGTTATAAGTAACAAATAAAACCTGTTCTAGGGGTGGACCATACACCGCTTCCATAGGGAGCAATATTTCTTTATAAAATATGAGCATGTTTGACAAATAACCAGTCAATCTCTGTTCTATTGCGTGGTAGACCTCCATGGCCTATATTGAGTGTTTCTGACTATACAATAAACTTTGCAAGCATCTGCTTGACAGTTTGTATTAATGCTTCTGCCAAGCCATATGACTTGGAGTGATAAGACGAAGTACATACTTTTAACACATCCAACACTTTACACAACCCAAAGAATAAATAGTTATTGAAAGCAGCTCCTTTCATTGGAATAAGTATTCAACAGAAACTCACAGTCCTGTCATGGATATGCTAATGAAGCTTTCACTAAAGCATACTTTGAGGACGCACTTGGTCACACTTCTCAGTCCATCTAAAATGTGTTTTGGCTTTAGTAAGAGCAGAATCTGGTGCAGAAAGCTTGGAGAATTTGGCCACAAATGTCGGTAGTATGAAGCAAAACCAAGGAAACTAAGGAGTTCTCATTTGGTTAGAGGTTTATGCCAGTCTCACACTGCTGCAACCTTTGCAGGGTTAATAGATACCCCATTATTTCTTGCAATATAACTGAGGAATTCCATTTGTGTGCACATTGGTGCACACTTCTCTAGTTTCATCATGCTTGCCTGAAGTACTAGGTATAGTTTTCAGCAGCAGACTTAAACATGTGGCCAAACACTAAGACATCATTGACATAGACTATGAACCTTTCCCATTGTAGCCCCTTGATTGTAAGTTACATCAGCCTCTAAAACTGATGGACATATTACACAGACCAAACACACGATATAAAACTTATAAAAGCTGTCTAAAATGATGACCGTAGTTTTAGCTCTATTTTCGTAATCCAAATAAAAATGTCAGTATCTGAATGTAATGCCTAACATGATGGACCATTGGGCCCTTTCCAATGCATCCAGACTTTCATTTATCAGATGGAGTGGAAAGGAACTGATGTTGGTCACCATTTTCATCCAACTGAAATCAACACAGAACCTTGGTGTGCCATCCTTCTTCTTGACTATCACCACTGAAGACGACCACGTATCCTTTGATGGCTGTGTGATTCTGTCTTTTAATATGTGCTGCATTTCGTAACTGACTACATCTCTTGTGCTCCAGGGAAGCCTGAGTGGAGGTTGTTTAATCAGATGTGTGTGTCACCTTTGTCTATATGATGAAGCCACTTCTGTTTGACGCAGTCAACCATCTGGTTCCACAAATACATTGGGATATTCAACCAGCATGGTTCAAGATAGCTTGAACAGTCCTCAAACAATGACCTCAGACATGTCAGAAATGCAATGGAACTAACACTAGCGACACCACTAGCTTTGGGTACTTTCACTTTGCCCACTATGTTGACAACTATTCCAGGTAGAATCTGGATAGCCAAATGTCCATTACTGCAAAACAACACTAGTACTTCACCTTCCTTGGGTAGGTTGCTGTCATTGCTAGTGCTGCTTGATTTTTGGACAGGATATAGTGCATTTCATGCATTGGTTCTATCACTGCATTACACCAATGCACTGGACATCATTCTTGGTAAATCACGAAACCACTTGTGTTCAAGGAGATACTGTGACTTCTTCTGCAAAATAATCTAATGCAATTCTTAGTCCCAGTATGGCCAACATTTTATTATTTTCCCCTGGAAATGCAATTCCCCTGTTTCATAGCCACAACTGACCTATAATTTCCACACAACATACATTATAAGATAACAAATCGAGGCCCAAGACTAGAGATGACTACTTTCATTGTCTGACTGACTTTACCTAGATTTAGTCAGATATATGCCTCTCCAGACATGTCTTGTTTTATACCAGAATGAAGCCAGTGTTAACTATCTGGATTGATGACTTCACTTGGAGTACCTGATACATAGTAAGATCAACCAGTACTCTGACAGCTCTTGTATCAACAAGGAACCCTATCTCTTGCCCCGATATCTTGACATGCATGTACCAAGTACCATATAGGCCTAAGAGAGCTCAGCTTACCACCCAAATCTTTGGGTCAAGCTTTCTGTTCTACTTTGCTAAGTTAGTGGCCAGGATCAACTCAGGCTCTATTAGCTATACTTTTCGGCCAATCCTCCTACATTTGCTGTGTAATTGGTCAAAACAGGTAGTCTATCTTACTGCAGAGTAAGGTATGAGCAGTTCACCTTAAAGTTGCCCTGCTGCCAAAATCCAAAGCAGACACTTTGGCTCTTCCTTTTGGAGTGACGTACTGATGGAGGCATCATCTGCATTGAACAATTTATCAAGGGGACTCCTTTTTAAAGCCTTGAACTCAATCTGATGGACAGCTCTGATCTTAAAATATTGGCACAACTGTGCTGTATTCAAATCCCATAGATGCAGTTTGCTGAAGTGAACAATATAATATTTGTCAGGTTTTTATGCATATGGATGGACAGGATTTTTTATAGTAGGTGTCTGTGACTTGCTGGCGATAAATTTCACAAATAAGCAAACAGCACACAGTCCAATTGTTTTAAAATAATATATTAAAACAAGTCAAACGCATATGCAAATGTTCGTTACATAGGTTAATCACCACAGTTGTATCCAGAGCTTTCAATAATTGTCTCTTTTCGTCAAAGTTCACACAAGCTGGTCCAGTTACTTTAGAATATAATTGACCAGACGAATTATTCTCTGCTTTGTTGTTACAATACAATTGGTGATAATTTCAAAAAAAAAAAAAAAATTCTGCAATAACTTCACTATACGCTCTTATGACTAAACTTACAAAAACACACTCTAAAGCTACCTATCTATCAATTTTGTCTTACTTCACTTACTTGAACTATATTTTCGACGCATATTTATAAACAGTCCAAATGAGGCCTTCAATTTTTTACACAGTACGTGATATAATGCAACAATATTTACTTAAAGCAACCAGAAAAATTCAGAAGGTTCGAGTAACATGACGTCAATTCACAACAATTGAACTACACAACGAATGATTCGTGAACAGTTACATAAACAAACTTCTGATAAGATATCGCTTCTAAAAAAACTAAATTTAACACTCGTGCTAATATTAGTGAAAGTCCAATATCAAATAGAGGATTTTTCCTAGGACTAATAACTCTCTGACGGCCATTCTCTGCAGTGCCTAACTCTTCCTACTAGTAATAAGTCCTTTGACTCCTGGAAAATGCCATTTTCTCAAGTGCAAACCTTCAACTTAATAACACAAGTATTCAGAAGAGCACGGGCAAATACACTAGTAAATAGCAAAATAAAAAATCATGGGGTTACTGCATCAAATTTTCTTCATCCTATATACTCTGGTGCATTGATTTCTTTTTAAGAGTAACCAGGTATTAGCTACAGAATAACAGGTGATTTCAGTAAGAAGTGTATTACAGAATGAATCAGAATTTTTTAACATCCACCAAGTATGAAGCAAAAAGAGGCTTGAAACAATGTATAATACAGGGAAGCAATCTGTATTATAAACAAACAAACGGTGAAAGGTAAAAGCAAGTGTATTTTGTGGAGCCTTTGCTGAAGAGCTCCCAGAAAATAAGTGAATAAAATCTAAATCAGATAATCATTTATTCTGTCAAAGCATAAAGTTCCAGGCTAAGAAACCATGGCATTATATAGAAAAACAACAACAATGCTATTCTTCTTAGGGTGCAGGTGATACTCACATGACTAAGGGTCACTCTCACTACAAAATAAGGAATGTTGTACCCTTGAAGTATCACCTGACCTGCCAGTGGAAAGGTTCATTGTCTAATTCTATTCTGCATGTCTCACTTTATATGAATCTTTCTAAAGAGAAAATACATGTGACACTCTATTTTGAGTAACCCAGTTCAGTAGGCAACTAGGGTGAGAGCAAATTAGTAGTTCTCTTGACTGACATTTTATATTACCACTATACACAATATATAGGAAAATTTTGAAATGCTTTATGCTCAACAAGGGGGATTGGAATAAGTGTTTTCACACAACAGCAATATATCGATCCTATGCTAGTGAACAGTTTAAAAACAAGTTATTAGATTCAAGATTAGTTGAAGATTCTAACAATGTTTCACAAATACAATGGCATTTTATATATATCATCATGAGCATTGATAAGAACTGTTAATAAATAAGTCTAATATGAAAATAAAAAACACTTACACTAAAACAGCTTTTAAGGATAATCAAGAGACTAACAACATCAAACTAACTATATTTCGAATACTTTCTGATAGTTGACTGTTATTCTTAAGGAGTAAAAGAAGTACCTTTAAACAACTATTCAAAGCACTAGAGTTTCTAGATATCTTGAAATCTGCTTGATTTCTTTGTGGTTCTTTTTCCTTATTCCTTCATTATGTTACATAAACGAATATGTTAGTTTAGCCTATTCTAGTGTAGTTGAAATGTCAGTAAAGGCAATACAGTAAAATGTTTGGAGTTAAAATATTATTTAGAGATTAGTCATGTTCATTAATAGTTAATAATGTCAATTATTCTCAGTTAAGGCTACATTTGTAGGTTGAAATAAAGAAATCTTATTTTCTTTAAATATGTGGTATGTAGAAGTATTCCAAGTATTTCTTACCTCCTAATTTCCCATGTTAACTGTTGTTATTATATTATTGAATAATACTAATATTTATATAGTAGTTTTCAAAATTTAATTATTTTTAAATTTGTATTTTCAGATATAATTTATATGCTCCTATAGTCATAGTTACATGCCCTATACCAACTATTCGTGTTCCCTTGTGGGCACACCCCACATTTGTGCACCTCTGGCTTATAGGGCTCAGTACTTACAGTGTTACTCATTTTTTCCTCCTCATTGAATCCAAATGGTGGGGAATAGACTCTTCATAGGTTACTCGTAGTTTTATTAATTGTTATCATGGAAATTATGACAGTGGGCAGCAGAATTGAGTGTTGGTCAAGTGTTAGACCAAGTGAGGCCTGCCGACCACTACAGCCACATATGCAAGAGGTTCATCGTCTACAGGTGAAACACGTGTATGTGCTGATAACCCTACAGAAATTGCATTTAGCAAAGGCAATAGTTTTAGGTTTCACTGTATAAAAATGGTTTTAGACCAGGCAATTAGTGTAATTATATACTTACAAATTTACAAACCTAAAAGTTCAGCTGAATTTATGACAAATCATAATTTTGTTAACAATATATTTCTATCTTGTCTCTCTTTCTATATAAGATCAAATCCTTAACCTATTGACTGATGAATTGTCATATAGAGTATGGTCTGCCTCCGGCAGTTGAATGCAAATATGCTGTATATGGTGTATGGCTTTCATAAATTCCACGCGCATTTAGAGCAGCTGCAGTCGATGGGTTAACACTTCTGACCAGTTTATACACTCACATATTGCTCGATCACTCATGTCTTATCTCACACAACATGGAAGGAGATTTCTACAAGAGTCTTCTCTTCATTGACTTGGAAGACTCTCCCATTTACCCAGCAATCCCCCAAGCTCTAGGAGCTAGCTTGAAGTTTATGGAGCTAAAGTCTAAGCATCAAAATAATCAAATTCTATCAGCATCAGAAACTATAGTATCATTTGGGCAGGGCAGTCAATATTTGCTAATTCTAATGTAGGGGTGGCTACATCTACCATTACCCGATCAGTTTCAGCCATGATATTCAATTCAACTGAATCAGAACTCCTGAAAAAATCCTCAACGATAATAACCCGAGATATCCTGTACTTCAACAAACTATCCCATCCTGAAGTGGCATTGGGGAAACCAGGCTGCAAGATAGGTAAAAACATTGGCCCTTTACAACAAACAAGAAGTAGGAACAGGCTGAAGCACGGGGATCCACTGCTGAAGCTGGAGAAACATGTTAGATCTGAGCTGGCTCATATGTGAAATATCCTGAAAAAGACCAAAAAAATATCTGCCAAACCACTTTTGCCAAACACCATTCTACTGTCTCCTTTGAGGGTCTGTTGTCAAGGCTTAACAAAACCAGTTGAGTCGCAGTTCAGCTTGACATTTCCTTCCTTATCACCTTCATTGCTTAAATACTCTTAGCATGATCAAACAATTCATGCCATCCCCTTCCTCCGTTTGTGCATAACGGAGAAATGACATTGTGCACAAAGGAAAAATGAAATATTTCCAACCAAACTGTTACAATCTACAATTAGTTTCAAATATAATAATCCAGTAAGGCCTTTTTTTTAATTAGAAAAAAATAATATCTTAATTCTGAACAAATTGCTAGCCAGAGGCTTCACTAAGTGCTTAAAAAATTCGGGGGAACTTTCGGCGTTTCAGTATGATATCGATCACGTTTTTCTATTCTGATTTTTCAAGACACCAACTGAAGGTTCAGGACACTATCAAGTACCTTGTAACTAAAATAACAACAATTTAACCGATTATTTTGTAATCATGTTATTTAAAGCAATTTAGAAGTTATTAAAGACGAAGATCTCAAAATAATTTTACAAAACTTGTACTGAATTTAGAATTTTAAAACGACAAAAACTGAATTATTAGTGTTTAGAAGAAAAGGCCTGATGATTATATTATCAAAATTAGGAAAATATTTTTATCTTTCTTGTTTCTTTTTTTGAATGAAAATAATTTCTTATTAATCCTATAAAAACAGTTTAATGTGTTACATTTGTCCACATACAATATACACATTTCATTCCTTACTTTTAAAAGTAAAGCTAGAGAAATTCAAATAAATTTTTAGCACCCTAATTGATAAAGTAGATTATTAATATTATATAAAAAGTTTTTGAAGATTTTCTAGTTAATCAAATTAAAATAACTAAAGTGTTTACAAAAAAGTACATTAAATAAATACAATATTATTAGAAGTCTATAGAAAGCTATGAAAATGAAATATAAATATTGATTCTACATATCTAAATTTAAGTTTTTGTTTGCAGTTCTGCAATTACGTATAAGAACTATAAAATTTAAGTTTATTATTAATTTAATAACTATTATTACTAATCCTTTTTCTGATGTATTCCGTAAAATTCTAGACTGTTAAATTAATATAATCCAATTATCACCAGAAAGTGATTTGGATCACTGTTTCTGGATTTTTTTTAAAATACACCAGTTTTGGAAGGATTAAGTAAATTAAATTCATTTGAATCAGCCACTTCTGTCCGTACATATGATTTTACTCCTTAATAAACTAAAACATAATTAAATTTGTTACAAAATTTTCTAATTCCAGACCTTTAGTTTCAAGGGTATTGACTTTTTATTCTGTCAGTTTTAAGAAGGGACTGGCTGTTTGGCCACGTGATGACCTCTCTTGCACTTTGTATCTCTTAAATCAAAGTTTATCAACGCCATTTGAGTTGGACATCTTAGACAGAATTGGAGTGAGTTAGAAATCTGTGCAAAATAATAATTGGAGATGTTTTGATTTATACATAAAGGAAGTTTGTTTATAAGTTGTTCTGTAAAACCACAAAATCTTATGAATTTTGATTGTATAGTATGTTTTGTACTTCACGTGAATACTTATTAGGAAATCATAAAGTGGTAACTGTTACTATTTTAAATATTTTTTGAATTATTTCCAGATTGTTTGTATTAGCTAGCCTGCCTTATAGTTTAACGTTGCAGTTAAAATAGAATGATTGAGTAATTATTATTGCACTATCTAGGTAAGAATTTTATTGTTTTGTTATCTTCTAGTAATAGTCTATGGGTGTAGGTTGGCTGTTCCGCAGTTATAGAAGTTAAGGTGTGTTTTTTTAATAAGAAGAACATTTCTACTATGATTGATGCTAAGTTTAACACTTTTTTAAATTGTTTTTAGGGGTGAATACCATACTCACAACAAATAGTAACAGCAAATAGTGGTAGGTTTTAAGGCTTTGTGAATTAAAGCAACATATACCTAATCATATCTGGCTTTTCATGCTAGTTTTCTTGTTGTTCACCTGCAGTTTGTGGATTATGTCTGAAAGACAGAATATCTCCGAAGCTCTTGGAAACTACATGTATTGCCGCAGACGTTGTTCTTTATAAATTGTACCTTTTGTTCTTTGTTTTTTCTACAGGAGGTATAGTTTTTAATTTTCTTGTTTTATCAATAAAGTTATTAAAAAAAACACCTTTACTCTCCAGATAATAATAATATATATATATATATGTCTTATTTTTGTCAACGTTTCGCCATTGCGGGTTCATCAAGGACAGTAATTTCTTGTTTTGTGTGTGTGTCTGTGTCATTAGTGCGATAGTATATTTATCTTATTTTATTTGGATTTTTTTGTGCTAAATATTATAAGTTCACTAAGAGTTTTCAAAAATTTTCACACAAGTATCCTGTCGTATATGTGTGTGGTTTTAAAAATAGAGCTTTGGTCAAGGAATGTGTCTAAGATTATTTTGCTCTAATTACATATTGCTCTGGATCATTCGCTTATTGTGTTACGTGTGCTTTCTCACGAGAACATTTGCTATAAAGTAAAATACACCCTGCAAAGGTGTACAGTGATCTTTTTCACTGGTGGGTTAAACGATACCTGGAGGTAATAAACCTTACTTTTTTATTGCAATGACCATCAGCGACTAGGTAGAACAAATGAACACTACAAGGCTGGCATGATATAATCTTGTATATAATGCAATTATTTCTTATTTTTTAATAGTAGCAGCTCAAAACAGATTGATATAGCTCTCTCCAGATAAACAAATAAAGATGGATGTACGACTCTCCAGTAAAAGCGTTTCGTTGTTCAGTGCACTCCTTCTGTCTGCGAAAACTATCCGAAAAGTGTATTTACGAATACCACAACAGTTTTCCAAATGAAAACAGTCAATGAGCCTAAAAATGGCTGCAGTTTAGCAGTCGAAAGCACATCATTATTTATAAAAGATAAACTATTAACGTAAAGAAACTGTGTTTTATTTATTTCCCAACTCACATTATAAGTTGTTTTATCATTATTAAAGGTGGTTCAATTGCATGTTTACTATAGATTTTTTTAAAGTTTTCACTTATCAAAAGCTCCGCCATTTAAAAAAAATATTCGGTACGTATATCTTCATTATTTTTTCTCAGAATCATTATATTTCAAACTTTGATTAACTAAGTATTGCTGATTGCAATTTAATATACATTTCATTTTCTTATGTAAATAAATCAAACGATAACACCAAAAAACATTTAAAATTATTTTATTGATTTAACATTTTGGCTTTAAGCCTGCATCAAGACTTTCAGTGACAATAAAATAATATTCATTTAAGTTCCAGTATTCAGGTCGTTTCATTTATATATAAAAGTAGACCCACATTTTCAATACATTTGTATGTAAATTAGATAGTCATGCCCAAATACAGGTGACACTTCTGAAAAAAAAAAGAGATCAAATTATTAAGTTATTTTACAGATATACCAAATCTACCATGGCTGTGTACAACATATTGATGAACACAGAAAACAGAATGTTAAGAAAATTAGATTAAAAAAAAAGATATGTTATGGACACAAACATATACTATTATATTTTTCCAAAAACAACTAAATAAATTTGAAGAATTAACAGACGTTATGAAAAAGTGGACCTTATAATATCAAAAGCAGTTTTACAATAACGAATCCTTTAACTTCTTTAATGAACGTTTCAGAATTACACATATTCCATCTTCAGCAAATCTATGAAAATATGAATTGAACAATCTTTAGTATAATTACTAATATAAAAATACAATGAATATTGCTGCGAAATTATAGAACATTCAATTGCTTTATTCAAATAGAATGTTTTACATACTTCTCAACAATATTCATTGTATTTTTATATTAGTAATTAT
>NW_013665926.1:332237-335849 GCF_000517525.1 Limulus polyphemus
ATAATTACTAATATAAAAATACAATGAATATTGTTGAGAAGTATGTAAAACATTCTATTTGAATAAAGCAATTGAATGTTCTATAATTTCTCAGCAATATTCATTGTATTTTTATATTAGTAATTATACTAAAGATTGTTCAATTCGTCATTTTCATAGATTTGCTGAAGATGGAATATGTGTAATTCTGAAACGTTTATTAAAGATGTTTACGATTCTTGCCGTAGCTCTACTATTCATTATCACCAAACGAATCAATATTTCAATATATTTCTAATGTTACAATACATACAAATATGCCAATAAACGGGAAGATTTAACTTTGATGATCATTGTAACAAAATGAGAGACGACTTAATTTTCAAGATTAAATAAACTTTGGCACAAACAACTGTTGATTTGGTTTAACGCAAAACTACACGATAGGTTGTGTGTCACCACGAGGAATCCAACCCCAGGTTTTAGCATTGGAAGTCCATAAACCTACCGCTGGTCCACTATAGGAGGGGGGGGACGTGAACGGTGTTAGCCTTTGATATGAATATACAGTTTGTTTCTTTGTTGAAGATGGCACATCTCATAAAGGTAAAAAAACATGAAACGTTATTTACATACGATGTCGCTGCCATAATATTAATAAACTAGATTCGGGAAGAGTAGTCTGCAAAGTTCAGTTCATACAAACACTATACATACTTATAATCATTCATAGAGTTTGGGCGTTCAATTAATTGTAAATATGTGACAGAAATTGTGCAATAGAAAAATACCTGACTGATGTCAGGCATTTCAGGTGATCAATAATGCTTGGAGACGACTTGAAGTTACCCGATGATGACAAAACCTTGTCGAAACATTGTACATTTTCTGTTATGTTAAACTTATATTAAAGAGTTTCTTCAAGCCGTCTCCAAGCATTATTAGTCTCAAAATGGGTTCCTCGTCATCGAATTTCAGATGATCAGTTTATAATCGCTATCTTCAAGTTCTGAATATTATGTAAAAGCAAAAATGCACTTCCTTGTCCTAATGGAGTAGAAACTTAACGCACACACACACACACACAAACTAAGAGATTTTTATGATATTTGAATAATAAATTCAAAGTACTATAAATCCACTGAATATGATTACATATGGCAAAATTTAACGTACGAGATTAGTGGCAAGTTTTACGCCAGTTTGTTATTGAATTGTAAAGTCTTTCACATAGTTACTGTTCTTTGTGTTTCAGTTTTGTTTTAATCACTTGTAAGAAGTTCTATTATGAATGGTTATACGTGCAGTCTACCTAGAAAAACGACAACATCAGACAGCAGAAACAGCTTCAGTAACATTTGTATTCTCTAAACAACTTTGGTCGTGGCCGCCAGTGAGGATAGGTGGCACTGATGGGCCTTTCAAGCTTGTCTGCCTACGGCTGTGCCGTCTTAAGGTCATGCTTTTTCTTGAAGAGTGGCCAAGTCTTGTACTAGACGTCCTAGTTGGCCCACTAAACGATGAATGTGACCCTAGATCACGTCTGGACTCAGGATAATGAACAAGGCAGTTAACCATCTTAAAAAGACAATGGCAAATATAATCATTTATAAGCGTAACTAATAACGTTAATACTTGAATAACTTATTAATGTGTCTCTTTTTATGTTAGTACAGAACACATATTTACATTTAAAACGACTCAGTATGTTTTTAACCTCATGTGAGTTATTATACACATGAATTACTTAGAGAAATATACGTTAGCTAATAATAAATATACATATTAAAGCAAACGTTAAGAACATTCTTCCAACGCAAATAATTAATTTGTTTGCCAATAGTTTCGTTGTTAAAGTTTCATTACCTTACGACTTTAAACTCTTCATATAGTATTTGTAAAGATTTTATAAACAGGGTTGAAACTTAAAACTCACCGTCATCAACTCTTTTCTAAACGATTTCGAAAGGAAGAGATACAGAAATGGGTTATAAGCTGCTGCACTCTTACAAAACAAGGCTGCAATTATCCTGAAATTTTGAGGGATGGCGCTGCCATCGCCATAAGCTGCCCATAGACACACCACAGCGTAGGGAAGCCAAGCCACGACAAAACCGGTGGCGATCAGAGCGGACATCTTGCAACGAAAAGGAAGAATATTATAAAAATAACCTCTGGTTCTTACAAAGAAAACACACTTGTTCGTTAATCAGATAGGTGAACTTCGGAAATAATGGTATATCAACTGTATTATTGGTTATTTGTGTTATCCGTCACCTTGGGGTAATCCGTAACTCAATGCAATAAGTTAATATATAGTTTTGAAACAGTTATATATGGAATAATAATAATAACTACCAAAATTAAGAATTAAAAACTGTTTTATGTATGAAAAAAATTCAATTTACAAAGAGGAGGTTTAGGAAGCTCCTATCTCCAGTATAAGCAACGCCATTCCTCATCAGCATAGAGACAAAGAGACTAAAATCAACATTTGATAAAATACATAAAAAAGAAATGTTGTTTTTACCATATATCCAAGGTTTATCATGCCAAATTTTTCATAAATTCAAAAAACATAACAAAAATATTATTGCCATTTACAGAACATTGAATAAAATTAGCCAAATATTAAATAAAATTAAAGATGAAATAAATCTAATGGAGAAAAGAGGTATGTATAAAGATGAATGTGGTTGTGCATACATTGGTCAAACTAGAAGAAACGTAACATTTATAACAAATGAATATAAGAAAAATGTTAAAAGCAATAGTGAAAACTCTACATCAGCCGAACATGTAAATTATACTGGACATATCATTCAGTGGTGAAAAACCATTGAAATAATGAAACGTAGCAAAAACAACTTGATCTTAAATAAGGATGGAGGCCTTTTCTGCTTATGTGACACACAGTAACGGTTTCTCACACTCCTGAAGATGATGTGAAACCATTTTGAAACATGTAGAGTTGATAAGTTTAAATAAAAATTTTAATTGTGTATTATAAAACATTGTTCGTTTGTGGATTTTAATATTACAAGAGAATGTTTCAAAACACAAAATAAGTACTCTCAAAACTTTTTATTTATAAACAGTTAATTAGCTTATGGTACAAATTGCGTAAAAAAAACAAAAATAATAACTAAATCAGGAACCGACATTAAATGTTCTGTACCAAAGCTATGTAATAATGAAAAATATGGTAATAGTACGGTGTATGAAATAAAATATTTAGACTGTGAACGTTTCTATGTAGGAAAAACAAGTAAGAAAATAACCAGATGCAAGGAACATGAAAAACGAAACGATTCAAACGTAAATGAACACATGCACAGACCCGAACAAAAGAAAACGCTTAAAGCATTAAGAATAAAATAATTAAAATTCAACATGAATACAACTTCAAAAGCACCGTCATATGTATATTAAATTAATTAAACTAAAAATAAGATGGAGCTAGTTCAATCATAAACACAATTATTTGATTGGATGTAATTTGAGTGCATTTGTACTTTAAATATCTCACTGTTAGAGACGAAAGATTGTATTGAAATAAACCTATTGTTCCACAAATAACTGTTTCGAAATTTTATATATTTTCGATATAAAGAGGATACAAAGAGGTGAAGC
>NW_013665926.1:336849-343113 GCF_000517525.1 Limulus polyphemus
CATATCTTTAAAAATATTTTCATACAGAGAAAATATAGTGTTGAAGATTACTGATGTTGTTCTTGAACTCTTACGCTGAAGTATCATAGTGACTCAGCTCAAACCACCAAGTGTAACGAACATAAGACTTTATCATGCGTAGCGTGACTGAATATTGCAATAAAACAGTTCCGAACAGGAGTGGATTGGGAATTAAAAACGGTCTAGGGAAAGCATTTTTACACTCGCTTTCCAATGAGGTTGAGGAGAGGTATTCCTGAAAGAACTGACCGAGGTATATATACTAGTATTATTCACACACTTCAGAAGTTATAGAACATTACGCTGTGAATTTTTTTTTTTCGTTTATAAATTAACATTTATTACTTCAATTACCCGTCTTAGTAAAGTATAAACTTTTATGGTCACAGAATTACACGAACTGAAACTACTTCACAAGAAAAATTGTTTAAAACAATAATGCAATTATCCGTTTATTGCTATCTATACCGTGATTAAGCTCAATTTAAATGGTATTAATAAATCAAAATTTTTTCTATGGACCACCAGCCCAAGTAAATATTCCCGGTGTCCTGACAGCCCAATACCTCCTGGTTCAGAATGCACTACACCCATTAAGTCTGAATAGCATCAAGAGCTGTTAAAATAACTTCAAACCATAACAGACTAGTCTATCGAAACGACCAATAAACAATAAGAAAAATGCATGTAAAAATACTCAAATATACTTATTGAGCTATACTAATTTTAATCCGCATTTGTTGGCATTTTCTGCCATCGACTTAGTTCAGTTGGATTGTTTGATACTAGTCGTTGCTACTATAAGTAACTATGTTAATAGCTTTGTAAAAAAAGATATTAAGTTAGTTAGAAGCAACTCAACCACACATTTCAGTTATATCCGTTATTAGCAAAATTCATATCTTGCTACTAGAACAAGTAATTCTGCACGAGGAACTAACCGCTTTCAACAATATTCATTTCTCTGGTGATAGTATTAAATAATTTTTGAACATTTTTACATTTTTGTTAACACAATAAATCACTCTTTTAACAATATGTTTTTTTTTTCAGCCTTAATAAAACTCTTTCGTCGATACTATAGAAAGATAACGATCAGGCAAAAAGTGAGGATTTAAATTTTAGAATAGTTTAGAACTAATAATTACCCTTATGAGCTTTAGGTGAACAAGCAAGTCGCGATTTTTTAATGACCGATCTTGACTCCTCCTTGACCCTCTGTTGACCCGTCCCACTCGGCAGATGTCTTTTCTCTGTCGAATCACTTCTCTGACTATGGCTGCGTAGTTGTAGATGATCACAGCTACAATAAACTTGTTGATTTTAGTTGGTGATTATAAATAAAGTAGGTGATTTTAACATTTGGCAACGACTGTATGTAAATGACTATAATACAGTGCGCAAGAATGACAGTACATTGATTGGTATAACGTAAAGTGTAACACTGATGGTATTTTGATATTTACAACGTACCATGTAATAATGATATTAAATAAATGATAAAAATATAGAATATGTATGTATATTCACATCATAACAATTGTTACAATAAATGGCTTAAATAAACAGCGTTCGGACCACTATTGGGTTTGTTGTATCCCAGCCGACCTGATGAGCTCTGGATTAAATGAAACGCTTCGTCGGTAATGGATATAGTGCATATAGTGTGGTTAAAATACCATTATTATGCACTCTTCTAATTCCTGAACATCTTTAAGCGACAAGGTAAAGAATTTAGTGCTTAAAAATAGAATAAGCTCAATATTTATGTCTTATGACAAATATAACAAATTATTTGTAACAATGTTTGTATAATTACGCGTGAATATTAATACTTGATAATTACGACAACCAACCTAAGAACGACCAAGACTATTGTTTAAAATAATTTCAAAATATTGAATAATGAGTCAATGATAAAGATCCATGTACATTGATGCTTCTTCAGAAATAAATAAACAAATATGTTAGTGATACACATATTCAACGGAGTATGTATGTTCTTTATGGGTTACCATTTTTTTCCCCAAAATATTTCTACTACAAACAAACAAGTAATAAAAAAACAAAACGAGAAAATGTCCGAAACCACCCCTTTCAGGAGGGATATGTCATTTCCATGTTCTGTAGTTCAAATATTCGTTTACACTTACAAATATACGGCTAAAATTTGATATGAAATATTTTCGCATTGACATTTATTTATTTATTATTTAAAACTATGTAAAGGTAGGACCTAGTAAAATTCTCCAAATTACCCAGTGGAACAAAGAAGATGAAGATGAAGGCACAAGCAACAAAAGTCCTCCCGGACACAGAATGGTCTTCGAAAGCTATTGTACACCCTACCTCGAAAGTTTCGTACTGTCCCCAACTGACCAATGGACCAAATGACCAGGCTGCAGAATAAACAACTGCTGCGAACAACATAGTTGTTACAGATCGAAGACGAACCCAGTTTACTGTATTTACAACAAAAAACATTTTAATTATTGAAAATTGTAAACAATTTATAAAAAAGGCAGTTTTACTAATGAGCTAAAGAAATAAAAAAGTTAACTTAAGATACTGTAAGATACTTCTGATTTGATGACATTCATACGAAGGGCAGTTGATTAACTTTGTTTTTATTGATTACTTAATTCGCAAACGCTATCAACAACAATAAAATCAAGTCAAAAAGGTTACAATTAAAAGGCAATGACATTTGTATCATTATATTAAAGGCAATGCTACCAACCAGTGAAAGCCTATCCCATATACATGTGTCAAAAAATCTAGAAATTATAATTATATGTTGAAAAATTATTTTTTATGTAATAATGTATATTGAAAGAGTTAACCAATCATTAATTAGCCTACAGTGTAAAAACAGTTTAAAAAGTCTTCCTTTTTAGCAAAAGAGTTAAGTTATATTTCACTTTTTAAATAAATTAATATATTTTTGAGTGAATAACTTGGTTTGAAAGTGTTATCATGCCTCACAATGGAAACACGGTTTGAAAAAGTTATAATTTGTTTCAGCGGATGACATAGTTTAAAGACATTTTATCGATCGACATAGTTTGAAAGGTTTAACACACATTACAGTGAATGAGATGGTTTGAAAGAGTAAAACTTTGTTTCAGTAGATGATGTAGTTTTGAAGAGTTAACATACCTTTTGATGGTTGACATAAGTTGAGATAGCGAATAATACTAAGCAAGGCATGAACTGTCATATCAAAAGTCCCGAAGAACAAGGCCAGGAACCCAAAATAGAGACACCCTACAACAGTGTGTGGCCATATTTAGATATACATGGTTTAACAACCAAATAACGATATTATATCATATATATAGTTCTAATGTTATAAAAAACCATACCAGAATGTGACTTCATACTTAATTAATTAAAAGCTAAAGACATAGAAACTCTTCTCCGCTTTAGCTGTATACTACAGGTCGTTCAATCTGCATTACAGTAGTGTTCATCGAGACAATTATCTTGCTGTACATCAGTTTTATCACATTAATTACTTCAAACACACCATATTCTTACACTCAACTTCAAACATCAACTACTTACCTTGTTCGTTGAAGATTACTTGTGGGTCACACCCTAATGAAGTAGCAATGGACATGGGATGAAGTAGAATTGAGAAAAGAATATCTGATACGGCAAGACTAAGAACACATAGACGAAAAGATCCGAGTTTCTGGCGACGCCGGCAGAAGACTATTAGAACCAGAGTATTGGAAACTACGGCCAAACATACTAAAAGAAACGACAAACTACAGTAATCGCTTTATTATCCACTAATATCAAATTACAAAACTCCAGTAACCACCTGGTTATCCGCTAATATCAAATTACAAAACTCCAGTAACCGCCTGGTTATCCACTAATATCAAATTACAAAACTCCAGTAATCGCCTGGTTATCCGCTAATATCAAATTACAAAACTCCAGTAACTGCTTGGTTATCCTCTGATATCAGTAAGCAAAACTCCAGTAACCGCTTGGCTATCCATTAATATCAGAGAATAAAACTCCACTAACTGCCTGATTATCCACTAATATCAGAGGATAAAACTACAATAACCAAATAGTTTTTAAGATTCATACAGCATATTGCTAACCATGGTAACCTGTTTTTTCTTTTTATTTCATGGTATTAATTTAGTCAAGATGTAATTATAATCCATATAAACATGGAATATAAACAACTGGCATCTCACACACTGTTTCGACTTATGATATAATATTCCATACTTTTAGGCTGCTCTAACAGACTTATTTCAGTAAAATGACTCTACAGCGTTAAGAAAACACGTAACAGTTCCGCTACGTTTCGTGAGCTGTACTTACTGTGTTGTTTGTTTGTTTGTAAATAAGCACAAAGCTACACAATGGGCTATCTATGCTCTGCCCACCACGGGTATCGAAACCCGGATTCTAGCGTTGTAAGTCCGCAGACATACCGCTGTGCCACTGAGGGGATACTGTGTTATAAATCAAACATTACTTTTCTATTATATAAAGTTGCCTAAATTCTTAACATACATGAGCGCCCGCAGGACGGGGCAAGAGGGATCATTTGCGCCTCTTACATTTCAGAAAGAATTGCACGCATTAAGATGTAAACTTAACATCGTAGTTAAACTAAATATTTGAGTAATTTTCATTAAAACTGTAAATTTGTGTTCGCGTTTAAGCACATATTCTTTTAGTCTGTTGACTTGCACTATAAAAGCTGATCCCCTACATATATGTTTTGCCCCCCCTTCTTTCAACCACGTTTTTAATTAATTATTGAACGAAGTAAGTAGACTTTCTTAAGAAACCGATTTTTTTGGGGTGTTTTTTTTTACTGAGAAAAAATATGAATTTCTATACAGCTGTGATACGTATACCTGCAGTGATTAGATATACAGCGATGACTATATTAAAAATAATGAAAAAGAAAGAGAAAGTCAAGATTAGTTGGACGAAAGAACTTGTTTCCATTAAAAGTTAATGTCGATTCACCTTGCAGAAGTCCCCCAGTGACTCAGCGGTTATGTCTGCGGACTTACAACGCTAGAAACCGGGTTTCGATACTCGTGGTGGGCAGAGCACAGATAGCCCTTGTGTAGCTTTGTGCATAATTAAAAACAAACAAACAAACACCTTGCAGGATCATCTCTAAAAACAGTGGGTATAATTTATCAGTGACATTGTAAAATGGATTTTCTCCATGCTCGTTGACAGGCTTTCAAATCCGTCTTAGGGACGTAGTT
Organism: Limulus polyphemus; assembly: GCF_000517525.1. Classification (NCBI taxonomy): domain Eukaryota; kingdom Metazoa; phylum Arthropoda; class Merostomata; order Xiphosura; family Limulidae; genus Limulus; species Limulus polyphemus. The sequence goes on from NW_013665926.1 coordinate 342,132, forward strand.
AACTAAACTGAACACTTAAAGCTGTTTGTTGTGTGTATGTGTTCAGCCAGACGACCGTTATGTGATTCTTCTACATGTTTAGCTTTACACACACACACAAGTGCTTTTTACCAATACTAAATCTATCAAATTATCGTAATTAAAAAGCAGATATGACTTTAATTATCTTCCCGCCCTACACAAGATTTTAAAATGCTTCGCACCATTGACATTGCTAAACATACACATCATATTTTATGAACAATCAACTTAAGTATAAAATCAAACAGCTATTAAATTCAAGAAACTGGATTATCTTGCAGCGTTTGTGTCTATATGAACAAATATTCCAGGTCAGTATATAAGAGACGGAAAATGATATAAAGCGAGCGCGAAAAAGTAAAACTAAAAAATTCTTATTGATTTTGCTGCTTTATATCAGTCGCTTGCCTAATAAAGCATGAACTGAATATATCACAATGGTAGTAGAAGGAAACATATTGTAGCTTAGTCAAAGAAATTCTATATTAAAGATTTAAATTGATTTTAAGTTAGAAATTTTCATAGTTTAGATTGTTTGTTTGTTATGGATTTCGCGCAAAGCTACACGAGGGCTATCTGCGCTATCCCTTCCTAATTTAGCAGTGAAAGGCTAGAGGAAAGGGAGCTAGTCATCACCATCAACTCTTGGGCTACTCTTTTACCAACGAATAGTGGAATTAACCGTAACGTTATAACGCCCCCACGGCTGAAAGGGCGAGCATGTTTGGTGTGACAGGGATTCGAACCTGCGACCCACATGCCGGGCCCCATAGTTTAGATTGGCAAAACGTTCTCACATGAGTATAACTTTTGACATCAAACTTTCCACATAATGTCACAAACTCAGTTTCAAAACATCTAATGTACACCGAATAAAGTTGATATTTATGTAAAAATAGTTTTAAAAAGTAATATATAATAGTTGAAGGCATTTAAACAGAATAAGTTGAAGAAAATTACC
>NW_013665926.1:344113-346263 GCF_000517525.1 Limulus polyphemus
CATTTAAACAGAATAAGTTGAAGAAAATTACCATGTATAGTGTCATCAAAAATACACCAAGAAAGAAAAATAAAATTTAGTACTTAAATTAAATATTAAGTGTATAGTTTATGATTACTTAAGTAATTTCAAAAAAGTTAAAACTAATTAATTATATATAATATTTCAGCTTAAAAGGAGAGATCTTTGGGTTTAACTGTAAAGGAAACAACTCGGTGTCTCATCGAACATAAAAATCAGGCTAGAAAGAAAGCATAACATAAGAATCAGTTTAAACGCTGGACTGACTTAGTTAATCTTCAGTCTCTGCTTATATGAATAATGAAGAAGTCTCTTTTATTCGATGGTTTTGTCTACCAGTGGCCTTTTTTAAGGGCTTAAAATAATTTGAATGGACGACTACGTCACATTAATCTACCGTGTGCTCTAATATATTTGATTTATTCAGCGTTACCAAATTTCTAAGTCCTTTTATTCGTGGTAGCAGTTTTTTCGTAGTGCATGGAGCAGGTGTAACTTTGCTTGCATCAAGGACAAATAAATTGAGATAAACTACATTTGATGTCTGCAATGGAAAAAAAAAAAGGTTTTTATCTATGAAGAAATATTGTAAACAACATCCTGGTTTAAAAATGCATCTCATAGGTACATGAAGATAAACGCCAATATAATATGTACCAATATACAGTAAAATTTTAAAAACTCAGCATTTTGGACTTCATAACTTAACGATTTTGTAAAGTTTCCTTTGTTCAAAGAGGTACAACTTATTCTAAGAATCAAACACGATAAATTAATCTTAACCAAGTTTGATTTAAAAAAAGTATTTGATATGGTAAACTTCACATTCAAAGTTGCCCCGCAGTGGCACAGCGATATGTCTGCGGACTTACAACGCCAAAAAACGAATTTTTATACCCGTGGTGAGCAGAGCACAGATACTCCATTGTGTAGCTTTGTGCTTAATTTCAAACAAACAAAACATTCAAAGTTATCATAAAAATGATGAACTAATGTGTTCATGGATTCATTACTATCTATACAAAAGTACAAGAATCATAGACACACTTTTGTATCTACCCATAAGTTGAATAATATCATGAACATTGCAAAAACCTCTCTGGCAGAAAAAAACATAAATTACCATAGAGAACGAGGAAATAAATAAACTAGAACAAGGCAAACTCAACAACTTTCTGGACCACGTGTTATACTAATTATGCCAAACCTGCATACAAACTAAATAAATGAAAAATGTTCAAAACTCCTATATACCTAAAGCAGGTAGAAAACATAAGACATGCCTGCATATCACAAAAATTGAAAAACAACTTTGAGTCAAGCGTCCGAAACCACCAGGCCGTATCAGGTCAGAGGAAGCATAACTAGTAAATTTAGTGCTGAACACTGGCAAGACCATCAACTTGCATTTTAGTTGTCGATACACAGAAATCTCTTAAGATGTTTTTGTACTTTAATTTACCTATATAGTTAATGCACGAAATCCTGTTGCCTTCTCATGCAATTGCAAAAGGAGGGGCAAGTTGTATAGAGAAAAACATCATACAAGTTATGGGTCCACACAAATATCTGATTCTTTGGTGTTGTACAAACAGATTTTATAGTAGATGTAATGCCTTCAATAATTCTATTCACAGTAACCTCTGGTTATTGTATGATAAGCATAACTATGTCTAATAAGTTTAGTCCACCTGGCTTACTGTATACAGGATAGAAAAAATAAAAAGTAGACATGGACCGGATATTTGACACGCCCCATTGTGAGGTTGTATGGAGGAAGTTTTATTTCGCCATGCCCATTCTTACCTTGTTTCCTCACTTTTTGGTGTACCCATTCCTACACTTTAACTTTCTTTTTAATGTTCTTTTCTACTTGTTTTCAAGTGCAGTTTTCTATACTTTAAAACAATATATCAGCCACATATTACAAAGTTAAACATCATTATGAAATCTCATTCAAGGTTTCTACAGATTCAACCAAATTTGTGAAGCTTGCCAAAATTCTACTAATGATAAAGAAATAAAATTACAACGGTATTTATTGAAACCAAAGAAAGATAATTTATTAAGCCCGACATAATGTTTAGGTATTAATTAGACCACCAGGAAGCCACCCAGGAATTTATTAT
>NW_013665926.1:346885-355065 GCF_000517525.1 Limulus polyphemus
AATTCCAGAGAAATACGTGGTTTTAGGATCTCTATGGAGCACACCCAAGAAATCCAGAGAAGTAAGAGGTTTTAGGATTCCTCTGAAGTGTACCCAAGAACTCCTGAGTGTTTCATGGTGATCAGAGGTATAGAATGTGGGAAAAAAACGAACATATAGACACAAGCCACTTTATAGTATAAATTGTTATATATTTAATCAAAGATCACGATTTTAACAAATGATAAACCCTTAAAATGAAATGAAATAGTAAGAAATGTACTCTTCCTATTATTTTATTATATTAGTTATAAGAATTAAGTCATCTATTTTCGCATCTTTTATAACATGAGTTATAGAGAAAAACTGGTAATAGAAATAAACAAAACCTCGCACATAAAAACATCTGTATTACAAAAAGTTAAAATTAAAGATGTTTTTAGAGAGAAAAACTAAGTACTTTTCACTGCGTTAAGCGACATCTTCAGATGTTAACTACTTATTTTATATATGTATTTCAGGTTTGTAACAAATCTTATTTTCTTTCATATATCACATTTCTTGTTGAATTAACAGAGAAATACAAACGGGGATTAAATCCTTGGTTCAAGTGATCAAACAAAGAAATATAGATTTTTTCTAAGAATAGTATTCTAATAAGCGTTTGTAATACTTACCAACAGTTATGAGATATGCTGCAATAACTGGACTAGATAGTGGAAGAAGAGGTAGAGATTGGGAACCATTGATGAAGTTGACTTGTTCCAATGAAGAGTTGGTATCACGTGACAGTATTGTATCTCGTTCCATAGCGCCCATTGTTACTTTTACACATTTAAGAATTTAAGTATCTGAGTACTGTTTTTATATTCAATGTTAAAGAAAGCATGTTTATCTGAGACACCGACCCAGTTGTTCACTTTATTCGAATTGTTACGCACAGAATTTTGATTCATTCTGAATATGTGCAACTCAAAATAAAGCAATGTATAAAATCTTGTATCATCAATTAGCGGTATATATTGTTAGAAACAACCGAAAATATTTTTCCTTTCTACTACTAAGTAGCATTCCTTCTGGATCATACATTCATTCTCATATTCAACCTGGCAAAGAACTGTTTCTATAAATGTCATTGTTTAATAAAATAAAAAAATTTCCTTTTCTGGCCGTGTATTAAAAAAAAAATGATTGTATAGTAAAGCAGGCTTTCACGTCTTACAGACTACCATTTTACAAATATGTTTGTTTTTTGTTTGTTCGATTTTTAGTGGTATAAGCCCACAAACTTCCCACTGAGTTACTGGGGAGCTAGTTAATATCTAAAACACCTAAAAGTGGCTCAGTGGACCTAAGAAATAAGAACAAGTCAGAAGAGAACATTGAATGTTACTCAAACTATGCTTCAAGTGGTTTAGTTTAAAGACGTGGATATCAGGAAGAGTAAATCAAAAAGAAATATAACCTGATGTTATACAAGTTAACATAACATCAGAAAGAAAGAAAAACAAACAAAGATAAACACTAAACGGATATACAGGTTAACATAACACCAGAAAGAAAGAAAAACAAACAAACATGAACACTAAACGGATATACAGGTTAACCTAACAACAGAAAGAAAGAAACAAAAATAAACGCTAAATGGATATACAGGATAACCTAATACCAGGAAAAACAAACAAACATAAACGCTAAATGGAGACACAGGATAACCTAATTCCAGGAAAAACAAACCCTAAACACTAAACGATATACAGAATAACCTAACAGCAGAAAGAAAGAACCAAAGATGAAACACTAAATAGATATAATATAACACCAGAAAATATAAACAAACAGACAAACGTAGAACACTGAATAGATATACAGATAACCTAACAGCAGAAATAAAACATTAAATGGACATACAGGTCAACCTAACAACAAAAAGAAAAAAAAATAACCAAATAGAAAACACTAAATGAATATATAAGAGAAATAAACCCGAATCTTTTAAACCAGATTTTATCCGAAAAGCAAAAAATAACTAGTTTTCGAAAAACCTTAAGTCACTGGTGTCCTTTTGTAGTTTACTCTATACTGCAACTAGATAATACCCGAAAAGCTATACGTACATTTGTGATGTGCTATTATATAGTACTGTATTGTCGTGCGATAAATATACAAATGATTATAGCGTGTTTCTATGACAACAAAGTTACCTGGATTCACGTAAACTACAAATGTTAACCGACTTGTCAGTGACAGGTTGTGGAACATTGATTTGCTTTAATTTAAATAAAAAATCGCATTTAAGTTAAACTGAAGCAATTTATTAACAAAGAGATAGCCATGTTGAAATACTGTTATATAAAAAATATAGAAACTTTGAAGCAACAGATAACAGAGTAGACCGAAGAAGATTTACACCTCCCGCTGATTGAATATTTCTACCTATTCAGTGATTAACAATTCAATGACAATACCAAAGAGAAAATATGAAATGTATCACATGTTTTTGACAGCTTAATATGCACAAAAACTGCATGTGTATTTTTTATCTAGATTCACAGGCTTATTTAGAAGTTTGGTAACTTGTAGCAGACGATACATCATATTTTATCTTAGTTAAGTGAAGTCTTTTGTAGTGTTATTTAGAACTCCAATAATGTTTTTTAATTCAAAAAAATTTACTCCAAGTCTTATCATATACGTTCATGAGCTGCATTAATTCTGGGATATTTTGTATTAATAAGTATGTTTTTCGTTTCATTTCCCTAATAAGGGTTCCATTTGCGGGAAGGAGGTAAAGTTATTTGGTAACTAGCAGATATGATATCATAAAGATCCATTCAACCATAGGAGATTTAATTAGTCTAAAAGACTTGGGCTAACACAAAATTATAGTGTTCATAACAATAATTTTATGTAATGAAAACAATGACAAGCTGTTTATGGTCTTTAGAAATCAAAATTCTGATTCTGAACACTACTGCAGCACCGTAAGCAGTTATGAAGCTAATCCCAACTTTGTGAGATCATGGTCATTGCTCTTGGTAAAGATGACTCTCTATTCCCACGAACTTTAGATTTATATATATATATATATACACTTTAAAGTATGAGATCATTTAAAATTCACCGTGGACGCAATGAAATATTATTTTCTTTTGATTTATTTTATAGTTTGTTTCTTTCAGGTCTTAGAAGCCCTAAAATTTAACATTTATTTCCAGAGAATTCCATGATGGTTGGATATTTTAACTCGGTAAGTAAGAGTAGACATAAGATTTTCAAAGAGAAGCTGGTTTTGATTTTAACTCGGTAAGTAAGAGTAGACATAAGATTTTCAAAGAGAAGCTGGTTTTGTTTTAACTCGGTAAGTAAGAGTAGACATAAGATTTTCAAAGAGAAGCTGGTTTTGATTTTAACTCGGTAAGTAAGAGTAGACATAAGATTTTCAAAGAGAAGCTGGTTTTGGCTCAATGAAAAAAAAAACGAATAAAATTGGAGGTCTTGAGTTTTTTCAAAATTTCAGTTTTTATATCACTTCTATACATTTTCCATGCCCAGAAATAATGATAAGACAAACAGCTAACCAAATTTAACTATTCAAATGTATCGATCTGATGATAACTTTGTTTTAGACCTTAACGCTTAGGTCAAATTAAAAACAAGCTAGAGGGGAAGATGATTTTACTGTTAGCCTAAATTAGAAACAAGCTATAGCTGGTGAAGATTTTACTGTTAACCTAAATTAGAAACAAGCTATAGCTGGTGAAGATTTTACTGTTAACCTAAACTTGAAACAAGCTATAGTTGGTGATGATTTTACTGTTAACCTAAATTAGAAATAAGCTATAGTTGGTGATTTTTACTGTTAACCTAAACTAGAAACAATCTAGAATGGATGATGATTTTGCTGTTAACCTAAACTAGAGACAAGCTAGAGGGGATGACGATTTTGCTGTTAACGTATATTAGAAACAAGCTAGAATGGATGATGATTTTGCTGTTAACGTATATTAGAAACAAGCTAGAATGGATGATGATTTTACTGTTAACCTAAACTAGAGACAAGCTAGAGGGGATGATGATTTTACTGTTAACGTATATTAGAAACAAGCTAGAATGGATGATGATTTTACTGTTAACGTATATTAGAAACAAGCTAGAGTGGATGATGATTTTACTGTTAACTTAAACTAGAAACAAGTTGAAGTTTGTGATGATTTTATAAGTTAAAACAGAAACAAGTTGTAGCTGGTAAAAGTATAGACTGAACATGATTTTACACAAGTAAAACTATTCTTTGTGTAATAGAACAACAATTCAAAAGACAATGTATAGGACGTCAGATGGCACTTCTAGATCAGAAAGAGTGGTTTCAGAATTCTCTTCTCGAAATATCTCTGATCTAGACAGAAAGTATGACGTTATGTAAAGCGAAAAACTAACGTCATCTCTCTCAGAGCGCAGTCGCTATTCGTAGGAGATTGTTCCAACTTAACTGCCAGGTATTTCTAAGCTAAAACACACCAATGTTACTAGAGAACGCAGATCAAAGATCCGAAAATAAAATCTCCACCGACATCGTCCATAAGCAACGTCTAAAAATAGCAACATGGGATACACGTTTTGACTCTGTGTAACTAACACATGAAATAAGGTCAGTCTGGTGTTCGTCTCAGTCTGCTTAGTTTTTGAACTTCTAGCGATTGTCTCCAGTCGTACAAACTGCCGATGTTCAAGGCATTATATCTGCTATCTTCAGCAGTCCTAAGTGTATAATAATCAAGTAGTTGTCATATGATGTATTCCATATATCCTATCGTAAAACATCACTTGACAGCTTGAAAGTATGAACGCCACTTCCTTTGAGCGACTAATCTACCACTACTGGTATGGCAGTTAATCCCAACCATATCAATTAGAAGGTTGCCTTTGGCATCTCGGTCGATCATTAGAGGTGTCACGTAGCTCCTTCACTGGCACTCCCTCCTCTGACCTCTCTCGGACTGCCAGATAAGAACTTCCAGCATCTTCTTTCTCATTAGCAAAGCTGAGATGACGCAAAACCTTAAACTCATCAACCCAGACATTTATTACTAACCCAAACATTGCACGAGAGGTTCATGAGTGATTATGTCTTCAGCTTATCCACATGTTCAATGTGGATATGAGTACGATGTGAGCACTGTAGCTTGATGGACTGCGTTGTCAGAGAATGAAATAAACACCAGATTAAGCTGCTGTAGGTATGGTATTCAGGCATTCTAGTAGAAAAGCCAAACGTTCCCACAAAATGCAGCTTCAAGATTGTTAAGCAAATAACAAAATTTAACATGAATAGAAAGGAAAACAAGAAACCTAAGTGCGGTTTGAAACACAGAAATTCTTTATTTGACAAACACAGTGTTATATTATCTGAATTCACCACGCTTCTTTTTCTGTAACATCTAGCAGCGGGGTCGAGGACAAGAGAACAAGTACATAAAAATGGGAAAAAAATCAAGAGAGAGAACTGTGGAAATACTCGACTTAAATACTCTAGCTAAACAAAAAAGTTAGGTATCCCACAAATCTAACTATCCCACTTGCTTACTCCATGTGGTTTTTACATTATTAGATTGCTATAGAAACCATGGAGCCATACAGTGATGACGTCATTTACTCCAAATTATGCAGTCGTTGTTTTGTAGGGCAGAAATAGAAGTCCGTGTGGACACAAGACATGTTTTTTCGATACATATTAAGCCAGTTTGTGTTACAAGAATATAAAATATACAAGAGTACATTTTATTTAGCCAAATAAAAGATTTTGGCTTGACATATCAGATGGGATACAATTGATGGAAAACTGTAGTGATTTGGTTTGGATTGCATTGAGATGAAAACACAGCTTGGTCTGTGTATTTTTAATGTAAGAAAGTATATTTAAGGTGTATTTTAAATGCAGAAAAGTATATTTAAGAACATAAACTAAGATATATGAGTGAGAGCATGTGACTTTTCCTGCAGGAAAGATACAAAATTATAAGAGAATCTACACCACATCAACTGAAAAACGTGATGGGCTTATTGGTTTCATTGATATTGGTAATAGTTTTTGTGTGGACTACATGAATGTAATTCCGGATTTATTTTTGAAGTCAACATAACTTTACTTATATATTCAAATTACTTTTAATTTGTATCACAAGGCATATTGGAGGTGAAAACATACGATTTATAAAACTCTCAAGGTTAGAAACATTGGTCACTACTTGTAAAGTTGTTGTAAAGTGAAACCTGCTGGCGCCACCTATTGAGTTGGGATTACCCCATCTCTAACAATGTCAATTATTCTTCTATAAACATCCATTTAGATCACATTTTTTGTCGTCAACTGCAAGATGCACACATATACACACTGTACAATTTTTAAAGTACATTTTTTACAGTAAAATGTTTTTCGGCAATCAGCCCACACCGTCATTGAACTTGACTAAGCAGAAATAAAACTAATATTCCTCCCTGATGACATCATCCTTTATATCAGTGGCCATATCAACAACATCGGGTGATTTGGTGCAATTATGTTCATATGTGGATACAAACACACTGGGTGTTGCCTCCTTTTCTTTTTTTTCAAAAATCGGACATAACAGGACCAGGTTTTTTACAAAAATGACAGACAGGCCTGGATTATTGTAAAGAAGTTTTATCCTGACTGCCAGAAGCTTTGGAACTAGAGTAGCTAGATTTTTTAGAAAGATCCTCAACTTTAGTGGATTGACTCGATACAGGTTTCTGTTGAGATGGTAGGAATTTCTTTTTATGAAAGTGGTTTTATGTGTTAAAGTGTAGTCATCGGAAAGAGCGGCTGCTTCCTGTAGTTTTTAAACTTTCTTTTCATCCAAGTAGGTTTTGAGGTCGTCACGTGCACAACGTTTAAATTCCTCAATTAGGCATAACTGTCTTAGTTTGTCGAAACTTTTGCCAATATGCATAGAATTGCACCATCGATCAAAATAAACCTCTTTTTCGTGGGCAAATTCCATATAAGTTTGATTATCTTGTTTGCGATAACCTCGAAACGTTTGGCGATAAGCCTCTGGTACTTACTCGCATGCTTTGAGAATAGTTGCTTTAACTTTATCATAATTCGTACAATTTTCTAGAGAGAGAGCGGCATAAGCTTCTTGTGCTTTAATTAAAACACTTTGTAATAATAATAATGGCCATTTTTCGGTAAGCCATTCCATGGTTTGGGCAACCTTCTCAAAATGTTGGAAATATTTATCAACTTCATTTTCATTGAACAGTGGTACTTTAACATATCGATTAAGTTCAAAGTTGTCATTTTGTCTTGGTCAATCAGTGTTGAGTCTAATTTACATTTCTTTTAGCCTAATTTCTTTTTCGGCTTCAATGTGAGCTTTTTCGGTCTGGAGACGTTGATTTTCTCTTTTAGTTTCAATACGAGCTTTTTCTCTCTCAGCTTGATTACGAACTTATTCTTTCTCGGCCTCAATACGAGCTTGTTCTATATCGGCTTCAGTACGAGCTTGTTCTTTCTCGGCTTCGATTTGAGCTCGTTTCTTCTCGGCTTTGATACGTGCATGTTCGGCCTTGAGGCATTTATTTTCTCTTTCAGCTTCGATACGAGCTTCTTCAAGCTCGATTTGTTTGAGTTTTAGCTGGATCTCTAATTTATCTTCATAACACAACCCAATTTGGCTGGTAGGCACACTAGAGTATTCTTCTAACGCTTCCTCAGGCAACAAATCATCATCGACTGGTATTTCGATAATACCCTCTTTTTAGTTAATTTTTTCTCGTTGATCTTTTGACTTCTAGTTCTAAAACTTTGGTAGTTTCGAGCAATTCATTTTTGTTATATTATTCTAGTTGTTCTAGGGGGAGGGGTGTTACAAGAAAATCTTGATAATCAGACATGATGAAATCTTGTTGTCAGTGATAAATATAAATTCAATTGTGAATTAAATTTTAATTTAGATCGAATTTTGTCTCTGATTCAGATCTCGGAGACAAGCCCCCAATTTATTATGTTACTATTAGAATTTCAAATGGTCTGAAATTAAGTTAAATGATACTTTAAATTTGATAGTTAAATTGTACTTTGGATATAATAGTTAAATTAAAGCCGATATATAGTCAGTCTACGATATTTGCCAACAAGATTGATATACACCATTTTCGTTTTTAACACAAAT
>NW_013665926.1:356003-366583 GCF_000517525.1 Limulus polyphemus
TTCGCAATACATATTTAACACTATAAGCTATGCATGTTTTAAAATATAAATTTAATCTAAACAAGCGTTGATTTTAAAAATAAATATATAATAATAAATTCGTTACAAAGGTCATGCTCTAACTACTTTCAGTTACTCTTATTCAATTTCTTAAGTGGTCATCTGGGACGTCCATTCAAATGCAGAATTGTCAATTCAGAATTGGTTTGATGTCAGTACTACTGTCATGGTCTTAGCTACTGCACTGTGTCCAGGATCTGGGCATTATAACCAAATATAATTTTAGGGGTTGACAAGATAGTCCAATAATCAGCATTATACAACAAAGTTGTACTGTTGTAGTACTGTTATCCAACGAGCAGTTATACCTTCTAGGTTTTTTCAATTCATTAGTCATTTCAGTGATGCATAGCCCATTATAATAGTGTTTCACAAGAATTAAAGTAGTAGTTGTAATGATTAACAAATACTAAAACTACTAGCGGTTTTTTTCTGTATCTGCATTCAGCAGTTCTCAGTGTACAATAGGCATACACAATTATGAATTCCACCCTGTCTGTACTTGTGACAAAAACTTACTAATTCCACTATCCTTGACATCTGTATCCAGGATGAATGGACTATCTTGATGATGATAAGCCAACATTGGTGGTTTGACCAATGCAGACTATGGTGCAGCTATCTTAGAGAAATTGGCCAGAAACCATTGATAAGAAGACGAAAAACCTAGAGAGCTGTAAAGTTCTCGTTTATTGGAATGTAGGAACCACTTTTTGACTTCTGTAACCTTTGAAGGATCACTGTTCTCTCCATTTCTCTAGCAATGTTACCTTGTGCAGTTTCCTTGTTTTTATTTCAAGCCTACATCCTTCTATGCACTGAAATACCATTCTCAGTTTCTCAGCAGTGGGTTGAAACTTGCAACAAAAGACAAGTATGTCATTATAATAGATGATAAATCTGTTCAATTGCACCTCTCTCTCTGTGTAATTTGCAACATTTCTCAAAAAGTGGGAAGGTATTATACAGGACAGCATAGAGTTCATAAAATCTTTCAAGAATGCAGTCTTAGGTCTAATTTCCTTATCCGGTTCCACGATATCCATCTGCCAGGTCTAGTGTAATGAGGGAGTGAGTAGCTTCTAATTTATCTAGACTGTTGTAGAGAGTCAACAAAAAGAAGCACATTGAAAGTGATTTCTGCAATAACATTTCCTTTGGTTACAGTACCAAAACGAAACATTTTTAACTAGTAAGTTTTATTCATGCACATTGATATCTACAGAAAAGTCACAGGTTCCTGCAAAACACAGGTTGAAGACTGTAAAGTGAAGAATAACTTTATTATGGACAGTAAATAAAAAATCAAACACAAATGCAATTTGAAATAAAAAATATATTTATTTCACAAACACAATATTATGTAATCCGAACTGGATGAGTATCTTTGGCTGCTGCGGTTAAGGGCAGAAGTACAAGAGCGTGAAATAAAGAGAGAGAGAACTTTAGAAATACCCAAGTACTCTAGCAAAACAAAGAAAGTTAGGTATCTCACAAGTGCATTGGTTACTTCAAATAGTGGTCTAACTACAATATAAGCCAAACCAGATGTATATGTTTAATTACTGCCTTTTGAATAGACTACTTGTAATAGGGACATACAGAAATGTATGCATGCTAGCTTCAGACTAAAAAAAAATCAGTCATTACACAGACATGTACTAAACCCATACCCAGTCTCCGCACCCAAACTTTTGTTCCTTCACTGTTTTATCATAGCATCTCTTCTGCCATATGACAGCCTTTCTTAACTGCTGTTTTATAAACTCATTTGTATAAATTAATGCAGACCTTAAGCACTCTATATTCTTGTGAATATTGTTTTGCATCTTAACTAATGGGCAAACCATGTATCACGGCCACAGGAAGTTGTACTTCTCAGCCAAACATGAGCATGTTCAATAAAAACCAGATGAATCCTGCTCTGTTGCACAATATGCCACCTTGATATATGGTAAAGGTTAATCTCAGTCAGTTTGGTTGGGATTAACAATTTCTGCATGCATCTGTTTGACAATCTGTATCATACATTTTTCCAAATCACCAGACTATGAGTGATTTAATGAAGTGTAAGTCTTTACCATACCCAATGATGCACAATTATTTGAATTATTCATATGTTACATTTCTAGCTATCCATTGTTCAGACAATATAGCAGCAATAAAATATGCTATATAAGCCACTGGATAAGCTTGGTCTACTTAGTGAAATAATGGGTAACAACAAGCACAAGTTGATTACCTCAGTCAGTCTCTAGCACACTTTCCCGCACATGTAGCTGCTTATACACGTGCCAGAGGTTATACATATCCACGTTATACATCCTTCTACAATATTCATGTTTTACTTTGCTGTAAAGCAAGTAGAACACAAGTTAGATCTGGATCCGTCAGTTGCCATTCACAGAGCTCTTCTTTTGAAATGCCACTCATCCACCAGTGGAGACCTGGCATAGCCTGGTGGATAGGGCATTCAGTTCACAATATGTAAGTCACAGACTCGATTCTCATTAACAAACACGCTTGTCTTTTTACCCATGGGTGCATTATAATAATATGATGATCAATTCCACTATTTGATTAGACTAGTCCAAGAGTTGATGCTGGGTGGTGTTTATTAGCTGCATTCCCTCTAGTCTACCACTTCTAAATTATGGATGGTAGCATATATAGTTCTGGAGTAGCTTTGCATGAAATTTAGCAAACAAACAAATCCAACAGTACAATCATCACATACTGTATGGTTTGATGTTTTTGCTGCTGATATGATTTTCACTCCCACATGTTATGGATCAAGAAAAGCTATCACCATTTTGCAAGATAATCCGTTGGTATTTCCATGTTGTGGGCTCATGTAACAATGCACAGCAAAGTTGTATTCTTGGAACATTATGATCCAACATGAATTCATCCTTTACAGATTATAAAAGCTCATAATTCAGTTTATGACATTTATATTATAATATACTATCAGTATATTACAAACATATGAAATTATACGTTTTACCCTGTTCTGCACCTGGAACAATACAGCTCAATTTGCATTATCAATGGCATCAATATCCAAGAGGAATGGGCAAATTTGTCTCGGTTATGCTAACATTGGAGCTTCTACTAAAGCATATTTTAGGGAGTAAAATGTATGATCACAGTCTTCGGTTCACCTATAATGCATTTTGGCTTGCATCATATCATACACTGATGTAACAATCTTAAAGAAGTTGGCCAAGGATCATTACTAGTATAACTCAAAACCTAGGAAACTGCAGATTTTTCATTTCACTATGCTTTAAGACCATTGTGATCTTTAGAGGGCCCATTTATACTACAATGCGACTGAGGAATTGCTCAAGTGTACAAATAAGTGTAAAGTTCCCTAGTTTCAAATACTCTCTTAGTCAGGGAAGATCATGCCCAGGTTCTCTACAGCAAACTTAAATATGAAGTCAAACATCGAACATACTTTAAATATCTTCCCCCAAAACCAAATGGAATGACTTAGACTTCATCCATACCATCTTGGGTGCTGAAAGCAGTTTTAAACCTGTTTTCATTATCTAACTCGACTTGTTAGTATCCAGATACTATTTCTAAAGGGAACATTCCAGTGCATCATCCATTTGTACACTTTCATGGTCACCACATTTACCCATCTAAAATCAACAAAAAAATCTTGTTTTGCCATTCATTTTTTTCGTAAAACCGCCACTGGTGATGACTAAGTGCTTTTTTTTAGATTATATGTTTCTATACTTAAATACTTGTTGTATCTCGGCATCAATGTTTTGACAGGCTTGGGTTCATGGTTTCTAATAAATGTGTCTCAGAAAGCTTATCTTCTTATGCAGCTGATTTGTTTCACCTTCATGTAGAGAGCCATATCTTCTCTTCTCTGATTGCTGACAGCCTGGATGTCCTATAGTGACAGGACCTCTAATCTAAAAGTCACTTCATTATCCATCAGTTATCCATGACATATATGAGCCAAGGGTAATGTTCGGAGTTAGAATCTGTTGAGCAGCTTTGGAGGACTCAAGTTTCGGTTCTCCTTTCTGAGTTTGTGCTGCATCAAAATAGTGTGCATGGTTGTTTACAACATTTGTGCGAGGCCTTTGTCCAGGAGAGGACTTGCTACGACTTCAGAACATGTACAATTCTCTCCCTTGTCATTTCCAAGTCTTATTGGAGAACAAAACTTATGCTAGACAAGAGTAGAGTACACAGGAGCACAGAAACACCGTAAATTTACCAAAATCTAAAAAAAATCCATAAAAAAATCATGTGGTTATAGTACCAGTTACCAAAATTATACATTAATTCCCCCTTCTTCGATTTTTTTTTCAAATAACAGGAGGAATGGGCTCCATACATTTTAAAATAAACCATAGTGATGGTACTAGAGAATGCAGGTACAAGACCCACAAATAAATCTCCACCACATCGTCTATGAGAAAATTCTAAAAATACCTAAGAGGGACACATGCCTTGATCATGTATAACTATCATGTAAAACAAGGCTACGACTGCACAAGGGAGATTTTCTGTAAGTGAAATTATGTAATTGTTCCAAACGTCTTTATATCTAAAAATTTTGAAAAAATAATAATGTAAAATATTTACTTTTCTATACTGAGTGGAAAACAAACTTTTGCAATTTTCCAAAACAAGCTTGAGCTACAGGTGGTTTGTAGGTCTTGATGGTAGCTTAAACTAGAAACAAGGTCAACTGATAATAACATTGTTCTCGATAGTAATGTTTAGCCTAATCTAGAATGAAGATCTAACTGTGATGGCTTTGTTGTAGACCTTCGTGCTTAGCCTAAACTAGAAACTAGCTCAACGTAATGATAACTTTTGTAAGCTTTAATGTTTAATTTAAACTAAATATAACTGTATTAAGTATTGACAGTTCTTCAAGTTATTATTTATTCTAAATAATGAATGGAGTTTCTAAAATTTGAAGTGTGTCTTTATTTATAACTTAATCGTAATTCTCCGCACATTCAGTAAGTTTACCAAAAAAAAGATATTCAATAAAAATATGAAGATGACGATTAAGAAAATTAACTGTTGTTAGAGTATGTTTTTCTTTTACTTCTCATTTATTAAATGCTATTGATCGTGACAATTACTGTGCTAATAAAAGTTTAACTTTGTTGATGGTGGCACATTCTATACTAATAATATACTTAATTATAGTGATGATTGATTTTTCTTACTACTAATATATATCAAACGTTGCTGTTGATGGTTCCTTCTGTAATACTAGTATAGAAAAATGGGTTCATCAGATTTCTTTGCTTACCACTAATATCATACATTCAGTTTATAATAATCCTTTTCATACTAATAATGTAACCACCAATCAGCAGTTTCTTCAGAATTGGCAAACTATTTATTTTTTACTTCAGAGTTTCCTTAGCCTAAATATTAAAAATCAAGCTTTAAAGGAAAAATTAGAAGTTATCTAATTATAGTAATAGTTTCCTGTAACCCCTTATTTAGACTACATGGACACAAAGTTACAACAAATACGCAGCGAGGGGTAATGTTTATCCAACATACAACAGAAAACAAATTAAAAATTAAGATAAAATCTGATTTAAATTAAAAATGAAATAGAAATCAATTAAGTGGGATTAGAAAATAAATAAATGTGAACAGAGAATGAAACTGAACACAAATCGTATTAAATCTTAAAATAAATGGAAATAAGAATAGCACTAAGATATAAGGTTCAAAGATGAACTATATCAAATGAAGTGAACAAAAAATGAAAAAATGCAGAAATAGCGGTATTTATTACAACACTAAACAAAAAAGTAAATTACATTACTAAAAGGTATAGAACTGGTTATTTCGGCAAGAAATAGTTAAATAAACTAGGTAAACTCATAATATAAATGAAGCATAATAACAGAGTAGGTTAACATCATGAGATAAAACTGTGTAAGAAACAAATATACACAATATAACAGAAAATAAATTACCCATTATCATCAGAAACTAGTCAGTTACAAAAGTATACAAAAATAAAATCCAACAAATTTGAACATATCATAAAACAGAATTGAAGATCATTCAACAGAACGCAGTTGCCAATGTTGTTCTTTTGGAATACCTTATGAAGTGTTTGACAGTTTTGGCTCGGAGATGGCAAGCTGCACTAATGGAGAGGTAGGCCCAGTGATTATGTCTTTTTCTGGCATCTTCTTACAACCTCATGTGGTCTAAGCAAGCACCAGACTGCATGGTCCTAGCGCTTAGGTTCAAATTAGGCTTCACTATTGGGTGGGGTGACATTCTTTCTTTCTATCTGAACTGGTGGCATCAGAAAAAAGTTTGATACTCTTGTAAGAAGTTGTTATCCATTGTAGTACGTTGATAAAGCCAATTCACGGTAAAAAATAAGATAACAAGTGAGCAAGAATTATGACCGTATGTAGTAAAAGTCAAAAGTGAAAATTCCAGTTGAACTCAGCTGATGGAATAAAGCACTACTGAACTACCAATGAACACAGCTTCTATTCTATAAGACAGTACACATATACTTATATTAGCCAGGCTCTTCACTGACCCCTAGCAACGGTGTTACTGATTAACATGTACATCCATCTCACGACTTGTGAGTTCTTTTACCATCTACTGACGGCTAAAGCAAAGCAATGGGTTCAACATGAACAGGTTATGAGATTGTAAACTATTAACTTATATTAATAGCTTAAATTAAGGTAATCACTTTAGAAGTAGTGACTTGTGCAGGGCTTCTAACCCATGAGGTTTTGTAACTTATTCGTTCACATTTCCAACTTGCCTTCTTACACAAGTTATAGATAATCCAAATAAATGAGCAAAACCTTGATGTTTGTACAAATAAATCCAGAGTCATATTCATGTACGTAACACAACAATTATTTCATAGCACAACAGCTAAATGTTGTATTAAGTCTAACTTCGTGTAAAACAATCACCTTGATCAGAAATAATATCGAAATAAATCATTCAGCAATATCCAAAAGGCCAGAAATATTTTGATTGTGTAAGTCAAACAGATTTCCAAGTCAAAACTAATCATTGCAGTCTAAACTAGTAATTTCAGTTTTGATCAAACCTACACATCTTAATATACCAAGGCAAATTATTTGTTTATTTGAACATATTGATTTGCGTGCTTTTGTAGATATTATACTCATGTACATAATTACATATACATAAATATAAGACACATACGTATTAACATGCACACATTCCTACCTCAACAGTATATATTAACCAATGCATACTTATATTATATGATGTCACCATTAAGCAGTAAGCCTAATAACTATAGTAACTAATACTAGCATCAATCATGCTAAAATATGCATCCAGCTTTTAGACGCCATTCTACAGAGTTACACAATTCCAACTTAAGATCTCAGAAAATTAGGAGTATCATAGAACGGAATAAGCAGAAAAGTCCATTCCAGCCATAATCATCCACCCATATTACATTTCATGTTGTCGGTTGCAAATACACGCACATACATAGTTTGATGTAGTAGAAACACTAGTAACATGAGGAAAACAGCAAAATTACGTTTCATATTTTAACACCAATTTACACAAATTACAATGTTTTCCTGAGACTACTGATTTTCAAGGGTCGTGAAAACTCATTACATCAGAATAACACATAAAATAACTCAGGTAAAAATATGGCAAAAGGATACACGTTTTACCCTGACTTATACAGTCTATGCCAATTTTCTATGTTGTATCAAAGCATAACTTTCTCACTGAACTTTAGGAGAACTGATTCAGATCTATCAGAACATCGGGCATAATATTGCAAGGTGACATAACATAAGGTTGTATCAACTTATGTAGTATATCACAAGTTATATCACATAATTTCTATAACATCCCGCAACATTTTCACGTTTAGCATTTGTAATTAACTATCAATTTTCTAGGATCTTATATGAAACCTCAAATGTTCCAGTTGTTTATCTAGCAATTATTGTAAGTTTATTCTGCAGAAACTTCTGTTAGAATCTAGCTAGACAAATTAGTTGATTATTACAAGACATTATACTAAGTCTGGCTATTATATACTACTTTATAGTTTAGATAGTAAAAGTTGCAGCTCCTTTCAGTTGTTGATCTATCAACCAACCAGCTCTCCTAACTGTACAGTAATCAATCAGCTATTACATATCTTCCTGTAGACATTTTACAATATAAATCTGCTCAATAGCTTAGAGACTAAGAATTTTTATTCCTTTTTCAATCAACTGACCACTTTAACTGCTAGTCAAGCCACCATAATATTGGGTGCAAGTGACTACAGGTATGTATTATGCCCATATTAACTAATGATCAGATTCAACACAGGCTCTACTAGTACTAACTTCTGTTGCTGTATCAGTCAGAATGATCCTTGTGCCTGATTGCCTTCTTTTGCATTAGGATGGTGACATTCCCATGACCAGTGATCTGGTAAACCACAACTGAAGTAAAGGCTCTTTTTCTCAGGTGTTTGGCGTACTTGGGATCACAAATCTTGCTGCATAAGTGACGTAGCTATGGAATTTCTTTTGTACCAATCGGAAATATGGTTACTGTACCATAACGTATTATGGCATTTGATGCAGTACAGCTGATAATCGATACTAATGTTTGGTTTTGGGGGTTATCCCCAAAATATGTAAAAGAGTATATGTGTTTATCTATCTAGTTGCCTCTTCAGATGCGTGCTGCTCTTTCTCTCACGCTGGTTCTTGTCATGCATCAGCCTACCAATTTTCTCGGTGTTAACCCCATTTCTTTTTCAATATCCTAAGATTATATCATTATCAGATCATCTCGGTTTCCATGTTTATGTTTTAGCTGCCAGTTTACTCAGTCATTTTCAATTCTTTCCACTTTTGCAGGTCACTGCAAAAGTGGTCCATAACTCTTTAATGAAGTGCAGACTCTTGCAATATTGCTATCGAATGTGTGTGTGTATTCTGTAGATGTTGTTGTCATACGACGTCAAAGGCCCTGTGACGATGATGTGTGTAAAATCTATTCAGCTTTCTCCGCTGTTTCGTGGCCTGACAAAGTCTCAGCCCTATAGAGCAATATAAACACTATAACAGCATGGAAAACCCCTCTTTTAAGGTCTCAAGATAGCTTTGACTTCACCATACTTTCCAATTTATTTTATACTTACCATACTTAAACAATGCAGTATTTTATGTCCTTTTTACTGCTGGTCAGACTAGTTACTTAAAAGTATTTACTATTCCATTGCCTCACCACAACTGGTATTTAGAATTGCGCCCCTGATATTAAATGATACTTAATTTTATTCAATTGAGGCGAAAGCTAACAGTGTTGCAGACTATTTTAATATTTTACTAACGTTATTATACATTCATTACATCATCCAAAAATAAGATCTAAATTATCTGTGAAATAGAAATAGTTGCTGTCTTACTAACTGAGGTTTGTTTGATAATGATTATCCCTAGGTACCATTATAAACTCAAGCCTCTTTTTGTTGTGGCTGTTCTCATTGCAGAACATAACAATGGTAAATAGATATGATGCAACAGCATCGCCCTGTAGGACATCTGATAAGATGTCAAAGGCACCTGTTTTTGCCCATTAATTACAACCATTAGTTATTCTAATGTAATAGTGCCTTTATCTATCGAGATCTCCTGCCAGTTTATTGGAGGAACTATTTCTGGGTCAGAATCATTGAAGATGGGAGTTCTGCCAAGAAGATCCCTGATGTAATCATATCACTGATCTGTTCTCTCATTAACTGTCTTTTCCTTAAGATAAGTTAACATAACATAACATTTTGGGACAACATGTGACCTATTGGTCCATCTCGGCTGTTCCATTCTCTAAACTAAATTAAAATAATTAAAAACATATCAAAGCCAGCCTTTATCATTCATATAATTATCAAGCATTTTCTTAAACTCGCTTAAATTTACTGCCTCTACAGCATCTGAAGCCAACCCATTCCAAAGGCCAACAACCCTGTTAGAAAAATTAAACTGTCTTAGCTGAAGACGACTCGTACCCTGCCAAAATTTATATTTGTGTCCCCTAGTCCTACTATTCTCACTGTTAAGTACGAAAAAAAGATGATGCATCAATACTTTCAATTCCCTTTACAATCTTAAACATCTCAATCAGATGCTCTAAGTCTTTTTTTCAAGAGAAAACAATTTGAGAAATTTCAGCCTATCTTCGTATGACAACCCCTCCATCCCAGACACCATTCTAGCAACCCTTCTCTGAACCTTTTCCAACAATTCAATGTTTTTCCTAAGATAAGGAGCTTAAGACTGGACACAATATTCCAAATGTGGCCTAACCAGTGACCTGTAACACGAAATTATAACCTCTTTAGACTTGTATTCAATATTTCTGTAGATACAACCTAAAATCCTATTTGCCCTACCACTAGCAACAGCACTCTACTTGATTAGTGTTAGAGACTGATCGACTATTATACCAAGATCCCTTTCTTT
>NW_013665926.1:366604-375925 GCF_000517525.1 Limulus polyphemus
GCATCCTCTTCACTGCCAGCAACACCCAAGAACTTAATATAATCTTCAAACTTAAGTAATTTATTCACTATTCCTTCATCTATATCATTGTTACCTTGTCACATTATTTCAGATAAACCAAATCTACACCATTACTCTCATCTACATAAACAGTAACCTTCTCAAAGAATGTGGAAAGATTTGTAATACAAGATTTTCCCTTGGTGAAACCATGTTGACTATCCAATAAATTTCTAAATTTTGTTAAATGACTTTGCAAAGCATCTTTTAACATACTTTCCATAGTTTGATAAGCCTCTTTATAGTCATATACAGTGTATTATTTTTTAACCATAATTAGGGTTGGCTGTATATATGAATCTTAAACAAATTACCATTACATTGAAATATTAACATTGAAAACTTTGAATTTGTGCATTTAATCATACATTTACGTTCGTTTGGAGAACACTATTCTGTAGTTGTATCATATAATAAGACGTCTGTTACGAAAATTGGCACATCAATCATAACTAATAAACAAACATTTATAAAAATATAAAATAAATAGTGAAAAACAGTGAAAAGTTACTTGCTGATAGTAAAATTTCATGCTTTTTCTAGAACCAAAATAAAATAACTTGACCCTGCACCAAGTTAGCAACAAAAATCAAATTTTTAACCCGAGTTGCCATGTAATACTAAAATACACATTATGAGAAAATAATGTTCAGAGGTTGATGAAGGTGTTTTTCCTATAAAATATGCCACATCTTCATGCAACACTTACTTTCTCTGTTAAAACCAAAAGTTACTTCTGTATGTAGTCATTGATAAATTTATCAGACATTTAATCTGAAATTATTACTACAGACTTAGAGAAACTCAAACAAGAGGTATAAGCATGTATTTTTGTATTTGGAGGGGAAATTTGAAAAAATCATCATTCTGTCAATTATGTGTTACGGACGGGACATTCAGTAGGAACGTGATAAATAATATCAGGAAAAAATTAGAACAAGGTAATATATCTGGATATTCAATGAAGTACCCTACATGGGAATGAAATCAGTGCCAAAGCTAGTTAAAAATATGGTTATGCATTAATGATTAGAAACACAACAACTTTTTGGACCATGGTCAAAAGAACTTGTCTACTGCTGAAAAGTTATGGATGGGATATAAGTTGTGACCAAAACGTACAATATTAAGAAACATGTAGTTGCAGGAGAAAATGTTAACTTTATCATCCAATGTTTGCCATATGCAATAAGATTCTAAACTTTTATAAATGACTTTGCAGGGCATCTTTTATCAGTTGATCTGCTATTATTTCTCCTCATTTTGTCATTTATAGTTTGCCATGACAACCTAACTTTATATTCAAGGCTTATGTATGGGAAATTGAAGTTTCTCATCTTCTCTTCGATGTATTTCATCTGGGCCATATCAGATACTTCTTGATGTGATGCACTGCTTCGTTCATGGCAACTTTATTGCATCTGAAGATTTCCCATGATAAAAAGTGGTGAGATGATTGTAATATTTCTTCTTTAGAAATATCACTTTTTTGTCTTACAAAATTATTATTTTTCCTACGATCTTGGAAATAATTTGTTTATCTGAGTTACTCATAGTATTATAAGGATGCTATATTTCTTGTAGGTGGAATATCTCCATGCATATCATTGTTCTCCATTAGTGCACTAAAACATTTTTTTTTTACATTTACTGCATACTGTTTACTCAATGTTTTATTATTGAGTAACTCTGACCACCCATAGCCAGGACAGCTTCTCCGTGTGTAAGTGGCACTTTAATACTCAGTCTTGTTCTCGCAGTGACTATCTAATGAACTGAGCCAATACTTGAGAAGAAGCTAAATGCTTCACAATTATGGAGACTGTTTATTTACTTTTCCATGCCATGATGGAATCATTTTGTTCATTAGTGTTATTTCAATATTAGAGTATCCATTATTTCATCCTCTTATTTATAAACCTTTAGTTTTCTATTATCAGATTATATTCACCACGTAGAACCTGAAAGTTCTCATAATGTATCTTGGTATTTTGGTGAAAAAATATTTTGCCACCAATGTTCGCATTCGCATCACAAATAATCATAAGAATGTTAAATTTTAGCGCTTCTGCTATGGCAAACCTCATCTATATATATATAGAGAGAGATAGAGAGAGAATTATTCTATGATCTGACCACTACTATAGTTTATAGACGAGTAGCAAATAGTGACAGTGGTCCTTGAGTTTTTGAATGGTAGGTCATGATGATCCTAATAAATATTTTCTCAATAGAACTGAGAAATTTCATTGATTTTGAACTCAACCACAAACTGACTCCATTTTTTAGTAACAGAGCTTTTGAGAAGTTTAAATTTGTTCCAAAACTTTATGTGCTATTTCTGTGACATATACGGTCTTGTAATCGACCAATGTTATCAGTTTGGTATATATTTGTGAAGAAGCCTAGCTCGTTCTTTCTCCAGGGTTTAAACATTAAAGGTGACACTATATTTATTTCTCGCAATTGAAAAATATATTTATTTCAGAAACATGATGGAAAATAAAATATTATTTTTCTATATTTAAATGCTTAAATTAAATTACAAGAGGTTATACTGAAGAGATGGTTCCACAATTTGCTGAAGTCCTAATTCTTTGCCCCCCAGTAGCACAGCGATATGTCTGCGGACTTACAACGCTAGAAACTGGGTTTCGATACCCGTGGTGGGCAGAGCACAGATAGCCGATTGTGTAGCTTTGTGTTTAACTTCAAAACAAACAAACCTAATTCTTTGTGTTCGTATTTCTAAATGAATGAAAATATTCTATGGGAAATGATATAAATGTACCAATACAGAATATATTTTCAGTTACTTTTAACAAACTATAAAATAGAAAGTGTTTTGTACTTTATTTATTAAACTATTATAGTTTGTATATTAAATGCTCTATTTGGAAAATGTTACGTTATATAATTATTAACTTATTTTCATTTTGGCAACCATATTACCTTAGTTTTTGTGTAAATGTTTCATATAGGATATAAACAGTTTAATAGCATATGTATAACATTACGTGCAATACGATTTTATATTTGAAACGGTTCTTGCTACCTAGAAAATGAAAAATTCAATATTCGTTAATGCAATTGTAGTGGATAAATACAAGAATAAGCTGTTTTCGTTTGGATATACTATGTTTTCTTTTACAAATGTGATACATTTGCATAAGATATATACGTTTATGCATAAATTAACTATAAAAATAGCCATTTTAGGGGCATATAGATTTTTATGCTTGATAATGGACGAGGTCATGGCTTCAGTTGAAACAGAAGACTATGATATAATGGGAATTACTGATACTTAATTAGATTTGGTGAGCATTGCTAATATGAATTATTTTGAATTTTCAAATTATGAATTATCTAATAGTGAAATATTTTTAAAAGATAGATTTTTGGTTCGTTATATGAGAGACTGAAACATAAACTGTTAGTGACAAGGTTGAATCTATATGAGTGGTTAAAAGGTTGAATCAGGAGTTTCAAGGTCAGAGGCGTCATTTGTGATGGAGCGATAATAGCTGCCACTGCATAAAACTCGGAAGGGGCCAAAAATGGCAGTTTCTAGGAGACATTTCTAGTCAGGCCGAATTACCACTTAAATGCAAATAGCACCATAACGTAGGGCCACCGAGTGACAAATGTTACAGGACATCTGATCAGACAATCAGACAGATAATACAAATAAAAAAATGTATCGTGAGATCAGCGCGTAACGGTATAAAGTAACTCACTGCTACAATCAGGGTTGAACAATAACAACAAGAAACACAAATTTATTATACTCTGATAACCACAGAAATCTAAAGTGTGACTTTCAATCTCTTGAAATACAAAGTTGATAAATTAGCAAAACACAATTAAGAAATACCTGCCTGACCAGAACTTGAAAGAAACGTTAATAAACAATACAATGTATAAATCCAGGTTAATAAATATTTAAATAGGTAAAGGAATCGAGGAAAAAAAGAACCAGACAAATACTCCTGTGCAAAATATCTGTATATACTGGTGCAATATTAATGATACCCGACGTCACCGCTAGGGGAAACTGATGTCAGTTTCATAATACCTGAATATTTACTCAGAATAAACGTGGTCATCAAAATGTGAATTAGCGCTTTAAATGTAACTAAAAATTCATAGATAAACTAAACGGTAGAAGAATATATTATATTAATAAATGAACAATAAACAAAACCATAACGAAATAAAAACAGAATTCGCTATCTCGAAGGTTGTTACTAATAAACATATTGATGTAATAATTATTTGAATGTTTAATTTTAGGTATACAGATTGAGTTATTATGAAGTCATATAGTAAGAGAGAGAGAGGAGGGGGGGGTTCTTTAATTAATTCGGGCGGTTTTCTATACAAAATGCTGAGAGACCTAACCAGAGATGATGCCATTTTTAATTTATATTGTTAATCAGTAATAGAATAAACTTAGAGAAGACGTAAAGGAGAAAATCAGGAATAAATGTTATAACTTGAAAAAAAAAATTAAATTGACAGGTAGGATGACGATTTGCAGGACTATAAGAAAGATAGTGACTTGGAAAAATTAAATCAAGAAAACAGAAAGGGCTTATGAGAAACAGCTGGCTGATAATTTTAAAACTAACAACAATGATGTTTTTAAAGTATGTTAAAGGTAAGCGAAATGGGTATTGAAAAGATGTTGATGACAAGGTTTTTTTGAAGACTAATTCGATGGTATATATTTGCTTCTAATATGATTTCATTTTACAAAAGAATATATATTATATAAGTTACCGGCTCTTATTGGTCTATGGGAAATATTGGAATTGGCATAAATCATGTAGATATTAATCTCTTGATGTTAAGTAAAAATATTAAGACTGAGAGACTAAGAATATATATAACATCAGGACCAGACAAGGGTTTTAAAAGATAAATATTAAGTACTTAAGCTTCTCTCTTTCATTCTCGTTAGGTAAAATAGACAGTGATTATATGCCTATGGGTTGGAGAGTTGCCGATGTTATTTCTATTTTTAAAGTGAGTGGTAAGAGTTGTCTCAGATATTATTAGCCAGTTAGTTGTGCTTCTGTAGTAGTAAATATTCTAGAGATTTTGATAAAAGGTCTTTGTAAAATACGCTTGTGAAATATGATGTCATAAAAGAAAGTCAACATTGATTCACTAAAGGGAAATATTTACTTACTAATCTTTTCACTTTTTAGAGGGTGTTGCTTGTTACTTGGACGATGGAAGAAGTGTGAAATTGGTCTACTTTTTTTCAAAAAACTTTTGATAAGGTGCCACACAATAAATTAGCTAATAAAATCACATCAGTAATGATTAAGGAAATACTAATTAATTGGATTGTAGGATTGAATTAAATCAATAAGTTGTTATTAACGGAGCCCAGTCAAACTGAACTCTTGTTACTAGTTGACAGCCTCAGGGACCAATGTTTGGGTCTTTACTTTTTCTTATCTCCTCAATGATATTGATAAGGCATAAATGGGAAATAAGTAAAGTTTACTGATGATATTAAACGCTTGTATGTTTCAAGCTGTTTTGAGGATGTTGAAATGCTACAGCATAAAGTTGGACAAATATTCTTCAAATGAGTAACAGTTGGGGGTGGATGTTGTTGACTAGATACCTTCCCTCTATCATTGCTAAATTGGGGACGGCTGGCGCAGATAGCGAGTAGCTTTCTGCGAACTTAAAAAAATCGAGTGCTCTGTTGACAATAAAGAACAATCGCCGTCTCTGGTAACAACATGATAAACTAACACTAGCGAATCAACATAGCCTCTCTCATATGGCGTCAAAGGCAACGCCACACTGCTTATGTTATATACTTGTAGGGCCTTTTATTACTAACTTTAGTTTATTTTGATACTTCATGTTTTGAAACAACAACAACGAAAATAAATAAAGAACAACACCGACTTGTAACCTAAAAAACTTATTCAACGTTATAATATGAAATACCATCAAGAATGCTTCTCCTTTCAGTAGTTCAGTGATAAACTTTAAGGCTAATAATTATAAAATTATGGGTTCATTTACTGCAAAGGTACAGCGCAGGTGGTTCACATTGTAGTTTTGGGTTGAACAACAAAATAAAAACTAAGAGGAATGAATCTTTGAAAAGAGAAGATGTCTCAGTTTATAGTGAATATAGAAGTGTTATAATCTGATCTGAGGATGAAATGGTTTCTACAGTGTAGAGGTGGTCCCTCTTGTCACAAATAGATTCACAAAAGTGTGTTTATATGCGTATGATACATTATTATCATTTTATATGTTTGCTTGATAGATCTATTTCAGCACACACGTCCATTGGTATCTCATAGAAACGTTTTCAGTTCTTCCCTCAAATTATGTTTTTTTCTGGTTTGTTGGTTAAAAACGTTGTACACCTGTTAAAACATTCTGAGGCCATTTATACGAACTTATTGTTCTTACCTTTGGAATGTTTAAGATTTTTTTCATATTGCTGGAAGCCTCTATAACAGACCAACTTTTGAAACTCCTAAGTGTGAAAAGGTATTTATTTAACATTACGTCTAGGGGCAAGAAGGACCTACTGGTCCAGCTCGGCTGTCCCATCCTTTAAACTCAACTAAAACTATTAACTAAATTAATTTAAAAAAGCTTAAAGCCATCTCTTATCATTCACAGAGCTATCACACTTTCTCATAAATTCACTTAGCTGAAGATGACTCCAATCTTGCCCAAATTTATAGTTGTGTTCTCTAGTCCTACTATTCTCACTGTTAAGTATGAGAAAATATGATGTATGAACAGTATCAGTTCCTTTTACAATTTTAAACACCTTGATTAGATTCGCTTTAACTCTTCTTTTTCAACAGAAAAATTTCAGAGATCATAATCTCTTCTCATATGACAACCCTTCAATCCCAGGCACCATTCTAAGTAACCCTTCTAAGGTAAGAAGCCCAAGATTAAATACAATACTCCAAGTGTGGCCTAACCAATGACCTATACAATCAAATTACAACCTCTTTAAGTTTGTATTCAATATTTCCGTAGATACAACCTAAACCCCTATTTGCCCTACCACTGGCAACAGTAAAATGTTTGGTTGGCTTAAGAGTGATCAACCATTACATCAATATCCCTTTCTTTCATGACACTGTTAAGGTTATTCCCATCCAAATTATACTTATAACTCAAATTATGATAACCCACATGCATTATCTTGCATTTATTATAGTTAAAACCCTTGTTTGATTCTTTGTTTTGAATTTCACGAAAAGCTACACGAGGGCTATCTGCGCTAGCCGTACCTAATTTAGCAGTGTAAGACTAGAGGGAAGGCAGCTAGTCATCACCACTCACCGCCAACTCTTGGATTTCTCTTTTACCAACAAATAGTGGGATTGACCGTCACATTATAACGCCCCCACAGCTGAAAGGGTGAACCTGTTTGATGGGACGGGAATTCGAACCTGCGACCCGCATTCTCACTATGTGGCCAAACCACTTAATTCTTTTCTTTTCAATATATTCACTTATTGTGGCTGTTCCAACCATTTCTCTGACTTTACATTTCTTATCTCGTCTCTTCTAGTTGTGTTAGCAGCTTTCCGTAAGCATCTCATCTCGCAATTGATAATTTTCAGTTCTTTAGCTTGTACTGATGTGTAATATTATGGAATTAAGTTTTTAACTGATTTTGGTTACATAATTGGATGTTAACTCTGTTTTTAGTAAGTACAAAAATTTATATGATTACGATACGCGTGTTCCTTCTTTAGTTCATAATATTTGAAAAGTAGAATCAACTTCTTCCTTTCAGACCATCAATAAGTTTATTCCAATTCGAATGTCTCTGGAAGACGAGCTAATAGGAGCTGACTTTGTGGAACACAACATTCGCAGCGAATGGGATCCTTCTACAGAGGTTGTACCCTTCACCATCAACGGAGAAGAAGGGGTAGTGAAGTCCATTGGTGAAATAACTAAGGATTCATCCACGGAAAATAAGATGAAAACTCCTCCAGAGAAGAGCAAAATAGTCGAAAACCCGAAGGAAGGAAAACTTGCCAAAGAAGCTTGGATAAACGATTGCAATCAATCTATTTTTCCAAACTAAAAGCATTAGTTCAAGTTCAAGAAAGCAGATTGAACCACAAATTTTTAATTATAAAAACCACTGTTGTCTATAATAGTTTAATCTGGACACTCTGTATATAGAGTAATATAAAACAAAATTGTATAAAAGTGTATTGCTAACTAATTTCATCTGCTGATTTTTTTTGTTTCCACAAATCATTTGAAAATCACTGGTAGCGACATACACAAATTTTGTTATTGAGTAAAATAACATTTAGCCAACACATCTTTTCAAATATTACCTTGAATAAGTAGTGAACTGATTGTACAATTAATTGCAAAATTAGCATATTTTATACAATAGCTTGAATTTTAAATTATTCGCATTTCTTTAACGTGTTGTCCTGTAATAAATAATCACACCAGTTATACAATAAAATAACTTGTATTTGATTGGTTTTAACCTAAATTCTATTTCTTTTCTTGGTAGTATTATTGGTGACAATGTATTCAAAATATATTTTTTTTTATTTAACAGTCTTGTATATTGAAATCAACGTATTGTCCCCTCTAGGCCCAAAAAAGAGATTACTGGCCAAAAATTATTAAAGTATTATGCCATGTCCTACTATCTTTTATTTTAAATATAAATATATATATATATGTGTGTGTGTGTATTTAGTTTCAACAGCCTGTTTATCATTCTTGAGTAGCGTGTACATGTTAAATTATACCATTTTGTAAATAAATAAATATAAAAAACACATAAAAATCTATATAAATCACAACTTTTGTTTTCAAAGGATAATTTTTAAAACTTCAATTTTTTTTAAAATATTGCCTTGTTAAACAATGTGTTTATATTGTCGATGTTTTTCTTAGTGCAAAGCTATATAAAGGGTTATCTGTACTCTATTCACCGCTGGAATCGAACCCCAATTTTATGCGTTGTAAGTCCGTAAACTTAATGCTGACCTACCGGAGAATTATTTGTGTTGTCTTAGCTAAAGTTTTTCACAAAATTATTATAACAACTTGGTTTGTAATTATTGTAATTCTGAAATCTACCTGATTTTAACACGCTCTGTATTTGGAGATATATCGTCTTATATATAAGGTGGCTAGGGCGCTCAACTCGCAATCTGTGGGTCGCGGGTTCGAATCCCCGTCACACCAAACATGCTCCCCCTT
>NW_013665926.1:376845-381725 GCF_000517525.1 Limulus polyphemus
CGAGCGCTCTAACCACCTGGCCATGTCGGGCCAATTAAAACCCATCTGTCTTTTATTTGCCCAACTCACTAAATGATGTAAAGCGTTTTATAAAACAGCAACATCCTCCTCACAGCCAGCAACACCCAATATCGTCAGCAAATTTAAGTAATTTATTGACCATGACCATACTTTTCATCCATTTAACGTTTGAGAATAGGTTAAGGTCATTTCGGCCCTAAGGCCTTTAATCATTCTTTAGGCCTCAAGGTTCTCACGTGAGTATTTGTTACTTCCACCAAGATTGGCACCAGCTACGGCTCCAGGCAGTCTCACGCCTGGTACCTTCAACGTTCGCCACTATGACTATCCTACCCGCCGCAGAATAACTGTTTTATGAAGTATAAGATTGTTTTGCTGTGAAGTACGAAGCTACATAATAGGTTTATAATAGGTTAATAGATGTATTTGTTTAAAGCTAAAATTCTGATAAAATATCAAGAGCAATCTTATGATTAAACATTCGAAATACATATAAATCATATTCGCAGGTCAATAGAATTTCGACAACCAGAAACTAGCGATTAAAGTAGTTCTTCGTCATGCTGGTGTCAGAACCAGGTGTGTAGGCACGTTAGCATGAAAAACAACTAAATTTTAATAGGTCACTAACTTTTCATCTTTTGTTTTAACATTTTTCTAAAATTCACACTGATGAATATAAGGCTATGGCTGGAAAATAAAATAAAAATGCCGTTGGCTTAAATTTGATCATAACTTCAAACACATCACATTAATTCATTGATTAACGATTTTTTTTTCTAGCTGGAGACTAAGGTATACGTTACCAAATATAGACACACTAGCAAATACACTCATCACTCGAACTCATCCAAAAGCATCTGAAGGTCATGGATCGAATGTAGTATTACCCAATTCGCCCACTTTCATGTTTGGCTGAGTATGCCAATAAACTTTATCTGTAAGTCTGTAAAGCAAGGTCGAGAGGTAATATGACAAAATGTTGTCTAACGTCAATCACTAATAGAGTATATTTGTGCATTAAAACCAAGTATCAAATTTATGTGTAAAAGTGATCAAATACTTGGCTATGTGTGTGTTAAAATCAGAATTTATGTGTACAAGCGTTGAAATAAAAAAAAGACATGCAGATGTCAGACTCAGAATTGTATGTGTGTTTAGATCTAAACGTATGTGTGATTTATTCTCTGAAGCACGTCTAGCTGTGGAAAGTCATATTTTCAACATTACAGAGTGTGGTGAATACGATGTCAGTCTAGTACAGATTTTCATAATATCGTAGCATTTCCTCAATACCAACAAGTAGCATAAATGTAAGAGTACGATATGTATAAAGTTATATGTAGAAATACATGTTGTATACGCATGCAATGTGAAAATGTGAATCAAGATCCTAATGCCGAATCACATCCGACTAATGTACCTTTCTTGGGTTTTGCTGACGGATGTATACTCGTGTGTATGTCGTAATATACAGATTTGTTTTGTTTTTTTATAGTTATCTAACCGAATACTTGGAGAAAGTTTTTTATATATTTTTCCCATCCGGTCCTAAAACTCCATATTTTCATGTAACCGAGATGTGTGTGGCACAAAAATGTTTATTAGCACGCGGAGTTTATACGTATTACTAAAGCAGAACTATGTTTTTAATTAATGTCATATCTTACTCTTTAAATCTGCTTACAGCTTCACGTGTGTAGATTTAAGGTTACCATCAGTTTTTATTGTTGCCAATATGAACGACAGATGGAGATATGAACCTGTCTAAGTTTTTATATCATGTCTTTAATGTTATTATTAACATTTTGTTAACACTACACCTAACTTCACTCCGCAATCGTAAGACGCGAAAGCAGTAAATCTATTCAGATAAGCCTCAGCCATATTCAAAAATAAAAGAGAGTTAATGTGTGTATAGAATATTTCATGAGTGATAAAACCTAACACGATAAGTTTAGTCTTCAAATCTGACAGTCATGTGAAAGTTGTTTAAATATGGATGACTTATCTGTTGTTCCATGTTTTGTTTCAACTGATATTTCTTTATTGTGTGTAAAAATAAATTGCTGCTAGTTATTGATTTGGGGTAAATAATTATCTCAGTAGTTATGGTTTCTGAAACATCTTGTTTTGATAGGAAAAGTTATCGCAAAAAGTGTAAACTAATGGTTTCGTTTCTTTTTAAATCCAGAAGTTTAAGAGCTTGTGCTGAGAACCTTCTTTCAATGTTAGACGATTAAATTAATGCTAAGAAATAATAGTTGGCTCCGTTATTTTTGTGGCAAGGGGGTGGACTATCACTAATATATGAGCTAATCTAAGACCTGTCGACTTTAGAAGTTTTCTTTAATTATAAGCAAATAGGGATGTTTTGGAGTCAACTTTATTTTAAACATTTAAGTGATCTTGAAAACAATATTTTATATTCCATATCCGCTAACGTTAAGAAAGGATTCATACCACATTTAGAATAATTCTGTGTTGTTCTATATCTTTAGCTTTTATAAGATCTTCTTAATACTTTTTGAAATGAGGCAATTTTTGCCCTGTGGTAGAACTCTGGATTTCGGAGCTGTGAGCCGGGTTCGAAATTGTACGATAACAAATAGTCACGCACGTTAAGCTGTAAGCGCGTTATAAGAGTGACTGCCAATTCCTTAACATGGATGCTGACTGCTTTCCTGCCCTTTTTTCAGTAGTGCAAAATTAAGGACGGCGGCAGATAACCTTAGTAGCTTTTCCATAAATACAAAATACAAATAATTTTTAAATGTAGATGTTTATTGTTCTGTGATATTACTTACATAATCTGCAGAATCTGTGATATCTACTAAATAATCTGACTGACTACTTCATTCATGAACTCATGCCCTCGATGCTGTCAAAGTAGGTAAATTCTTGTCAATCTCCTGAACTCATTGATTGTGTGAAAAACGATATATTATTACAATTACAAAGAAATACTTCAAATAAATGTATATGCACCAGATTGTTGTAATTTACATTGTAATGTGACACACACAAAAATAAACTTAAGAAGAAGACAAGCTGCTAAGACAACATAAAATAAAACCTTGTTCTGTGTCTGTTTCCAAAGAAAATGAGTAATTTTCATTGATATTTGCTCAGTTTCTTTGTTTCATTTAGCATAATCTCAGTTAGTAAGCATTTTAGTAGTACTCTGTAATTCCATTACTTGCATAGATTTCTGTTTAATAGACTTATTCTATGTAACTATCGAGCTAATTTTGTTCGTTTGAACATAACACAACATAACTACATATGTAACGCTAAACAATGTAAAAATATAATTGTGATATACTCTGTCCTACCAAGACATTATTTGGCTTTGATTGTTACGTGACTTACTGAGTTGCACATTCAGAATCGCATTATTATAACGTTACCCAAACCTCTCTATATACATACTGTTATCCTAGATTAATTCATTTTGTGTATTTGTTAGTCCATGAGCTCCCTCAACAGTTTTGGAAATGGAAGGACCAAAGTTGTTAGACGAACTTGGGGTGACCTGAGAGTGTATGACGTAGTCCTCTACCAAGAATGACTGTACGTGCCTAGAAAGCCACTCGGGTATGATGGGGGTCTAGAAGTCTGTTTTTAAGGTCACTATTCTCAAATCTGACACCAGATTCTATGTTCCTGGCCCCCTTCAAGAGCCCATATATGAAACTCATCTCACAAGCTAGCAGGACTTAGCATGACACATGTGCTGAGGTACAATAAGTTGATGTCCTATCTCGGATTTTTATATGTACAGATCCACTTTGGGATATATAATGAAGTAATTAGGAACAATGGTGAAGCATGGGTGGTATACTGGAGCCTCTGTGAATCACGAGAGGGCTGTTGAACTTCACAGCAGGGAACGGGTATTTTATGCTAGTATTTATAATTAAAGAAGGCTTAAAAACAGAATATATTATTTTGACCACTAGTCTACAACACAGGTTGATGAAATGTATCTTGCTTTCAATAATAGTACGTTGGTTTAACATATTATTTTCAATTTTGGTTCATAAATACATTTTTAGATAATAAGATAAAAGATGAAAATTACATTTTTAGGTTTGTTAGAAGGCGTCCCTAATTCAGCAAAAATACCGATTTACAATAATACGAACACTAAACAGTAATTATAATTTGCAAACTGGGATACAAGTTACGATTATTTCCATCACTGACCAGAGGAAAGACAGACAGTCAGCAGCAACTTACCATCCAACATCTTTTATAATGTACACGCAAGTGGAGGGAATATTATGCGTTTTCACATGGATTTAAACCCAGCTCACCAGTTCCAAAATCCAGAGCTCTACAACACGACTAATACACACGCCAAGGTGTATCAATCTTTAGCTTCTTGCACACATAATATGTGTATATCAAATAAGTTCTCATACTCCATATGTCATAGTTAGATACCTTTCTGGTACTTGGCTGATTGTCGTTTTTCAATTCTTAAACTTCATCATAGCAGTCTTGCTGCACTTCATAAATGTTTGTTTGTTATGGATTTCGCACAAAGCTACACGAGGGCTACTTCTATCTTTAAAGTAACCCTTTTAATAGCCTGCTGACAGGAATAATCAGTTTGTTAAAAAACGGCTAAATAGTAGCGTAGTAGCAGTAAGTAAAGTTATGTAAATACAAATAGTTAAACTATACAAATTCGAGTACAATAAAAGCATGACATTTCACGATACAGTAAAAATCAACATATTTATTGTTACTGCAGAAACTATATCACTTACCATTTAGTTATCTATAACACCACTCTATGTAATGTTTGTTTGTTTTGAATTTCTCGCAAAACTACACGAGGGCTATCTGCG
>NW_013665926.1:382725-397394 GCF_000517525.1 Limulus polyphemus
TTTTGGTGTGATAGGGATTCGTAAAACCGCGACCCGCAAAGTCGAGCGCCCTAACCACCTGGCCATGCCGGGCCAATATTACAGCTTCTATGTTGAGTGGATTCTTTGTGATTTTTCAATGGAAATAAAGCAAAATCTATTACAGTTAAAACAATGAAAGCATTTTATTACTTCTTCAACTACCATGAAGAAATTATGTCAGTTGCATTGCTGGCAGGCCAAACGCTACAAATTATGTTTCAAGAGGAATTTCAGAACGAATGATAAATCTAACTCAAAAATAGAGCTTAACGTTCACTTACTTTCCAATTTTCTTGTAGTTACATAAAAACTGACTAACAAACTGTGTAGTCTATCAACAATACTCTAAAAGACTAACCCATTCACTAGTACATCATTTTATTCTTTCTCTTTAGTGTTTTTATACAGTATTTTCACCCAGTTTCTGGAGAATTCGAGACGTCACATTTACGTCCCGTCAGATCTAGACAACTGAAAGATTTCTAGGTATCATACATCATTAAGATATCATGCCAAAACTTACTTTAGCAACAATATAAAACATCTAAATTAAATATTGACAAGCAGTCTCTGACTCAGTGGTAGCAGAAATGGTAGGTCACTTTGTAGAAACCATATGCGGCATTTAGTAAAGTAGTAATATTCCGAGGTGTTACAAATGTAGCAGATGTGAATGCGATCTGGATGACATCTGTTGCTCTAAAAGGTAGCTGTAAGAGAAATCAGAGAAACTTCAGCAGAGGCGGTACCCAAAGAGGAGTGCACCTGGATACAAGATTGATAAACTTATAGTTCAATCCGACAATTTGTCTTCAAATGAGGATGAAAGCAGAAGGAGAAGAATAATTCAAAATTAGCTAAGGAACAGAGAATATGAAGGCTTTTTTCTGAATGAAATGCAAGAACATTACAAGGATAAAGAAGAAAGTAGTACTACAATAACGGCGAAATAGCAATACCATAGATAGAATGCAGGTGGTTCACTTTAGTGGGATAGAAATGCTTGAATGACTACTCGGACCAAAGAAAATAACCCAGCAGGATGATCCCTAGAACATGCCCTACACAGTCATGTACCTTGCTCTTAGACTTCTGGATTTCCGTATATGATGAAATACCCCACTACCTACCAAAATAGTCCTGTTATCTGCCAGTGAGTCACAGGCTGCTTAATAAACACAGTTTGCAACAATACCATAAAATACAGCAGTCACCATAATAATACACTTAAGCAATCATCGTGTATGTCATCAAACAACAGCAAATATTAATCATCATATCTTTCATCACAATCCACTGTACATATATATTCAAGATACTGAGTAATTATTCCAAATTTAAACCAGTTACACCGCATACTTGTTTCATATTGTACATTTGTGTCTGAACTAATGTTTTACCACATTCTTTTCATATTTACAGTTAGTTATACAATTCGAAAGCGGCTAAGAAAATAATTGTCAAGATCAGGTTAATCGACCGTATCCCTGCAGCCGCAAGAGATCTTAAGCTGTCATGATATAATGGACACTTTGACTGTTTCAAACTTGCCAATTATTTTTTTTTTTACAGTTAAAACACATAATATATTTAAAATAAATGATTATATCATTATTATGATTTATTATATTAAGTACCACAAAAGTATTTTGTATTTACTTGTGGTTAAGCACAGACCTATGCAATGGGCTATCTGTGCTCTGTCCACCATTGGTATCGAAACCCGGTTTCTAGGACTATAAGTCCGCAGACATACCGCTGTCTCACTGGGGAGCCCACAAAAGTAATCATCAAATTAATTTTATTAATTTTCCAAGAAATATTTATTATAATAATGAATTGATAATGTTTCATGCATAACATTTCTTGTTATTTAGTTAATGGCGTACGGCAAAGACTTCTTCAATAAAACTAATGACCCAGAATGTGCTATGACAAGAGCTAAAGAACTAGCAGAAAATCAATCAATCAATTTTCCAGAATTTCTGGAAACATGTGTCAAGCGAAAGAAATTCCTCGCTGGTTACGAGTCTGAGGATGAGCCAATCATTGCTGCACAATATACAGCTCAATTTTACTTTAATTTTAGTGGACTGTGCTTTAATGTAGTTGGGATAAAAATTTGAGTTTCTCTGTGATTACATGTCAATTTTTGGATTATTGCGTGATGCTAAAACAATTCAAAATGTAGAACACAATGAACAAGTAAAATTATGCATGGATTTACTTGTAACGTTACTCAGTTGAGCTTCAATGTCTAGCTTCTCTTCTCCTAGAAACATTTGACTCTTTTAGAACATTGAGCTTTCTTTAGAAAAATGACTTAGCAGAAGTAATTCCCAATGTGTACATTGTTCTTGGTGTGTTACGTACACTACAGTGATGGTTACATCTGATGAGAAGAGCTTCTTAAAACTGAAATGAATTAAACCTATCCGAGATCGTCCATGTTTCAGGAGTGTCTCAGAGGGGTGGTATTGTTTTCCATTGAAAAGGATTTTGCAAGGAGGTTTAATTTCCAGAAACTTGTAACAAGAGCAATTAAAAAGTAAATTGCCCAATTTAGTTAACAGTGAATGTAACCAGTTTTGCAATAAATTGAATTAGATGCCTTGCAGGGGGCCTAGAATTTTGTTTTTACATTCCTGGTTCAGATACAGAAAAGCTGTTGCTGTAATGACAAGCATATGGCTAATAATAGACCATTTCTGTGCAGAGGTTGAGTACAATATATTTAAATGATTTGGAAACCTCATCATACTATTACAATTCATGTCACTAGATTAGGTCATGCTCTATCTAACAACTTTCCATCTTGAAAATAGCCCTGCAACATAGTTTCAATTACAAAAAATTCATCATAAGACTATTATGCCCAAAGCACACCATTCCTCTCTACACATCTTCCATTGTTTACCTAGTGTACAAGGATGATGAAACTGAAATATGACTTGTTGTAGGTTTCTTTCTGGATAGTCTTGGTGCTCCCAGTTAATTCATATACCAGTACTTTCTAGCGCCATTACCTACAAGAAATATTCCCATCTTGGAAGGTCTAAATCTCCTATTTGAACGCATCTTTATGATCCTGAGTGTTAGAAACGGTTGTTGCATACTTTCCCAAAAGTGATCAATTTTTGGTGGCATCATATTACTCATAAAACAACAATCAATTTTAAAATGTAATTCTGATACATTCCACTACGACTTTGTATTGACTGTAGTTGTCACGAGACTTGTGACTTGCATATTCTGAATCGTTTTAACTTTTAACAATGTACTAAACTCTCTGTAGTATTGAACACACATGTTATTTAGTAAATTAGTTGACGTACTTAATAAATATTAAGACACAAACGTCTGGAAAGATAGCATATTGGAAAAATAGAGTCAGACACGATTACTCATAAACAAAAACCTAGCTTCACGGCATTGAATAAATATGCAAAATAATTTATAAGGATAAGAAGCATCTGAATTACTTAGCCTATATAGCTTTGGTTCTCCGTGGCTGTAGTTATACATATTAATATTGTTATAATGTTGTTGTTTTGTTGGCAGGTGCACTTAAATTATCTGGTGAAAATATTTAACATCTAGTCCAAATAACGATAATGAATTAGGTTATTTCCTTCTTTAACATTTCTACAAGATTTAAACACAGTAATACATCATGCTAACTGTACTTTATTAACGTAAAAATAAATTTTCTTGCACCACTGATATGAAGACACATTGACTGAAATACTCTAGCTGACACGAAACAACACTATTTCCTTTTTAACTATCTTTTTGGTGTTTCAATAAACATCATATTTATAATCTACACTAATTTACTTGAAAATCTGATATATAATTCTTTAGAACTTTCTAAGCCTGCATTATTAAACTTTTTGATATTTGCAACTTACATCCTAAAATTATAGCTTAAAATCACTTTCTGGATGGTAAAGTCGCTTGAACAATTCTAACACAGAAATAAAATACTACACTAAACTTTTCACTTACAAAACCAGTGACAAAAACGAACAAAAGGTCCATAGCATAAAGATGAGATTGCCTCTTGTCCCTTGTTATCACTGGGGGAATTCCTCTTAGGTAGGTGGTAGAGTGAATCAAATGGCAGCTCCATTCTTGATAATCCTTTGGAAGTGGTCTTGACAGAAACTCTGAGCTCCCCAATAGGTTGACTTTACTCTCACAATTTTCTTGCTGAAGTTAACCAGTAGGCCATTCTCTCACTGAAATATTTCCAAAGACAATGATAGTGGAGGATTTTTGACTTAAATTTCTTATCCACATCATTGATCCTTTTCAGTACAGCATAAGAGCTCTTTCTAGCATTTGCTTAGCTTTGGAGTTCGTCCTTTCTTGTGGTAGGGATTGTGCATTCATACCATGCCATTTCTATTAAATCTGGAATTATCAGCATTAAAATCATATTAGCTTTTCGTATGACCATAAGCTGATTTAAGACTTTCCATGGTTAAGTCGTTTATGACATTTTCATTCTTTACATCCATGAGAGACCTTCCAACCACCAGCGATGGAGTATCTGGGCCCACTACACCTAAGCCAATAGATGAAGATTTATTGCTAATAACTCCTAATATGAGTATTTCATTTCTTTGATATTTTAGATTAGAACTCTTGAGCCCATGCTGAAAGAGGAGTGATCTTTACGATGAATAATTCATTTTCCATGTATTATTTCACTTAGGTTCCTTTCTACCTCGAAGATGCTCTTCTCTATCTCGTTGATGTATTTGTTTACTTCATTCATATATTTTTGTTCTTCTTCAATTTTATCATTACAACTTTTCCGTGCTTTTTCATGTTTTAATCTTTTTGTATATCTCCAATAATTTCATTGATATTGTCCGCAATCAAATTTATTTTTATTCTTTCTTAAATAGTATGTCTCTTCTTAGTAACACATCTCTCAAATTTTGTCTTTTACCTCTTGATCATCTTTAATTTTTCTACCCGTTTCTAAACACTCTGTCTCTTCCTGTTTGTTCTTCTTTCTATTGTTTTATCATGTCTAGCAGGTTTCCTATCTCAATCTGTGCCCTTGTAGTAACTTTGAACAAAAGTTGAAGTTTAGTCAAAATTCTAATTTATTTTTACCAAAACAACCCACTTCTGAAATCAGTGTGTTGTAACATTGTTCTTTTGTTGGCGGGTTCTTTTAAATTGTCTGGTGAAAATGATTCAACGTCCAGTCCAGGTAACGATAATTAATGAGTCTAATTCCTTCTTTAACGTTTCTACAAGCTTTAAATACTGCAGTAACTTGTAGGCCCATTTACAGCCATGCTAACTATACCATCCTGACGTAAAAATATGCTTTCTTGTACAACTTCATGGCTGATACGAATACACACTGACCGAAATACTCTGGCTGAAACAAAAACACACTTTGAATGATTCACTCTGGTGACTTGAAACAGGGACGGAATGGACTGTAAAATTTTACCAGTAAAAAGCTAGAAGGGGCCCACAAGTTTGTGTTTCTCTATTATGCTGACAGAGCATTAATCTATTTTTTACGTACATTTCCAAGGGGGCCCGCCGGGATTTTTTCCCAATATCTCGTTAAGCCAGCCCGTGCCTGTTTACAATCTTCTTAACTATTTTCTCGATGCTTAAATGATCCTGGTGTTTATAACTTACCCTCAAATATACTAGAAAATCTGAGATAAATTCTTTAGAACTTTCTAGACGTACATTATTGAAACTTTTCGATCTTAAACACACCATTACGACCTGCATCTCCCTCTAATAAACAATCAAATTTCACTATTGAAAATAAATCCCAGACAATTAGACGCCTAGAAAAATGACGAAGTAAGACACTTAGACACAACTTGTTTATTATAAAATGAAACAATAATTACAACAGATATGTTCTATATAGGCATAAGAATATAAAAGACATCATAAATTACGCCGAAATTCCTAGCAGCCAAAAGATTATAAAAAAAGTTATGATACGTCAGAGAATAAAAAAGCTGTAACTAAATATATTTAGGCCTACTACATTATTAGTTTAAATTCACCCCAATATATAAGCTGTGTATAGCTAAGCTTATTTTTAATAGTTTAAATTCACTTCATTATATGATATCATATAAAACTATTGGCTATCGTTGGACCAAGCGTCGATCCCATTTATTTGGTCACGAATGATATCATTAAAAATTAAATAGTGTAGTTCAATACTCCCTTTAAAATTAGTAGGTGTCTAAATGTTCTACCCCTTTAAAATTATTAGGTGTATAAATGTTCTATTTCCTCATTTTTTGGGGCGCCTAATTCTCAGGTGTCTAGTTG
Source organism: Limulus polyphemus (assembly GCF_000517525.1). Classification (NCBI taxonomy): domain Eukaryota; kingdom Metazoa; phylum Arthropoda; class Merostomata; order Xiphosura; family Limulidae; genus Limulus; species Limulus polyphemus. The sequence continues at coordinate 389,083 of NW_013665926.1, forward strand.
CCCAGTTACCATTAAAAATATAGCTTATACTAATGTTTTTCTTAATTCCTGATAAACATTCTTATTAATTTCGAATTTTTGAGACAGTGGTTAAATTGGCTTGTTCTGTAGGTTTGTGCAATTAATTATATTCTAGACTATTGTTGCTCAAGCGGGACTTGTATTTGTTTACCCTAGTCTAGTGGTATAGTTTCGAGTAGAATTACCAGTCTTGATCTCAGCTTCTTGATATTTAAAAGCGTAGTTTAAAATATATTAAGTAAATAAAATTGAACTTTTCATATTTTTACAATTAAAAGTTTATCAAATCCGTCAACAGCTTCCACTTAAAAAATACTACATATTACGTCGTTTTTAGGCGTTATTTACAAAAAATATTTTTCAATATTTATACTTTTTGCATGTTGTGAGGTATTACGTTTCAATGTTAGGTTTTCCTATTTGTAATATGTAGTCTTTGATCACACTTGGTTAGTCTGTTTTTGCATGACTGAGAATGCCCACGTTCATATTTTCGTTTTTTTTCATCACGTGATTCGGTATCAGTTTCATGCCTTGACCTTTGGACTTGTTTCGGTTACATATGTCTTTTGTTGGGCGGTCTGTGTTTTATCCAACTTCCACATTTTGGGGGATTTTATCTACATCATTCATTGGATGACTCGCTCCAGTTAGCTTTATCCAAAGAGGATAGTCTTAACACACTCATCTACTCCTTCCACAGTCAGCTCGGATAGTTGGATTTTCCAGATAGATAAATTTTGTCTGTTACATAACTCACATTCTAGTCTCTTTGGGCTGGATCTTTTTAAACTCCCCTCTCCATCGAGACCATCCATTTTCCTCTTCAAATGCATTCAAAGGAGTTTTTTGTTATCTGACCCATTACTTTGGGTTTTTCCTCTTCATTTTCATCCTTTTCTCTTCATCTATATGCGATGATAGTTGAACACATCCCCCATGACGTCGAGTTTACCGTTTCCTGACCCTCTTCTGGATTGTTTCTCTTCCATGTTGCTCATCTCCAAAGATGGGGTGAGTGGCACGATCTGTAGGAGGCTTCAGTACAATGGCCTACAGACGAAAGGTCTTGTCACCTTCATATACTGGCACTTCCACCAGTTCAAAGTGCTTTAGTTAACATTCTTCCGCTTGTCTGGATTTAACTAATCATGTTTTATTTCGACATTTTGATAGTGGTGGCTTATATCACTCGCCAAGGGGACACTCATTTCTGTTCTCTTTGTGGTAGACAGTGGATTTTCTTTTCTGAATCCACACGTTTGACATACGTTTTCTGGAAGGTTGTGTTACAGGTACTTTTGTCCTCGTTGCTAATTGACTTTCCAGTCCCCACACGCTTTCTCCCTCACGATCTTCCTCATTTTTGGTGGCTCTGTCTCCTGTGGGGTACTCTTCCACGTGACATTTAAAATTTTTTTATCACTTCCCTGTAAATTATTTCTTTTGTTTTTGTTCTCTGGTTTATCATTCGCTTGGCCTAGCTATTGTTAAATTCAGACAGGTTTACATCCAATTTGTAACGTTAGATTTTTCTCTTTTAGTCTTCTTCCCAAAGTTTTTTGTTCACCCATTTCACTCCAGTTCACTCCTTGTGGCCGAGAAGGGCTAAGAGTGTTTGTGCATCTTTTAATTTTTCATTTTGTGAGTTTACATTATGCAAATCAGTTGAGGAGAGTGATAGATATTAATTGTAAATTTAATGATCATTCATTTGTATTATTTAATGTGTATGTTCGTCTAACATTTATGAACTGGTTGTTTTTAATGGTTTATCTACACTTTTTCCAGTAGATGACTAATTGCGTCACTGATATTATGTTTGATAAACCTCTGATAAAAAATTACCGGGATGCTAGTCGTCAAAGTTTCACTTTGCTAAGTGCTTTTTCTTTATTGGACGCGTTTCTGTTTCTTTATGGTGATCGACATAGTTTTACTTGGAGAAAGTTTATCAGTGGCTCGTTGATTCAATCTCAGATTGATAAAATTCTTGTTACACCTAATATGTTCTGGTTGATTTTTAAGTTAGTTGGTACCTCACGGTCCTGGATTTTGTCATTTAAATAATCGACTGGAGATGGATCTTGATTGTGTTGAAACGGTTCTGTTTACCACCAGAATATTTGTCAGGATATCAGTATTGACGATGTTCAGGAGGCTCTGCAACGTCTTAAAGGGAATATATCTGTAGGGGAAGGTGGATTCACTATTGAGTTTTACAGGTTTTTCTTACCTTCTTTTATTAAGGATCTTGTGAGGGTTTTGCAGGAGGTTTTCTTACGGGGCTATTTACTTAATAGTATGAAGTGTGGAATTCTTTTTGTGATTCCCAAGAGTGGAGATCGGCGTTTACCGGAAAACTATTGTCCGTTAACGTTACTGAATTGTGATAAAAATATCTGACTAAAATTTTAGCTAATCGATTATCTCAATTCACAGGATTAGTCTGGTTGTATTTCCAGGTATGGATGTAGTTGCGGTACCCCTCCTTTTTAAGTTGTTGACGGACTACTTAGATAGATCGAACACAAAGAGGTGGGAATTTTCTCAAGACTGATCAAATGAAGGCTTTTCATTGTGTTGATTATGGTTACTTGTTTCCTTTGCTTCCGCATTGTGCTTTTTGTATTAATTTTCTTCGGTGGCTCAAACTTTGTTATTCTGATATATCTAATATTATTGAATATAATGGTTATTTTACTGACTATCAGCATTACTCGAGGCCTTCGCCAGGGGTGTCCTCTGTCGCGTTACTATACATCCTTTGTGCGGAACCTTTGCATAATATGATTGTTTAGCATAATGATATTTTGGGTGCTACATTATTTTATCGTACTAGTCTTATATTTCAGCATACTGATGATAATACTTTGACACTTAGTGATATCTCTTCTATAACTAGAGTTACACAAATTTCTCAACTTTATTGGAGGGCGTCAGCTAGTCTGGTTAATTATGATAAGAGCAGGGGTCTGTGGCTAGGGGATTGGGTTTCTCGGGGAGTGGAGGTATTTGAAGGGATTCTCTTCACAAACTATAATGGTTCTAGGTATACATTTTCACCCTGATAGTATTGAGATTTATGGTATGAATTGTCATGATATTTGTCGACGGGTCACTCGTATTTTAACATTACGGCGTTATAGAGATTTGTCCCTGAGGCGTCGGGTGTTGATCATTAATGCTTTAGTTGTCTCTGTACTATTGTATCTTCTTCAGGTTCTAAATATGGAAGAGTCTACTTTTACTTTATTACTGAGGGATTTTTTACCTTTCTATGGTACGGTGGGATACACAAAGCTAGTTATGAGGTACTGATTAAACCAATTCGCGAAGGAAGGCGCAATTTTGTTGATATTCGTCTCTATAAATATGCTTATATGATTGAAACTGCTTCAGAATTATTTATCAGGACAGTGTCATGAGATTTTAAGTTTGTTATTAGACTTTTATTATGGGCTTTATGGTGATTTTCAGCTAGGTGCTGATGTCAAATGGTTCTTCGTTTTATATGTCTTTTACCCCCGTATGTTGCTGAGATCTATAGAGGGTGGATTATTTTTTCAGGTGCGTTTACTCGACGACCAACTGACGATTTTCTGGAAATTTTCGAGCAATCTTTGTTTCTTAACCCTAATCTCGTGGATAATCGTAGGCGAACATTGTATTTTTTCTGGATGTGTAGCTGCAGGTATCACTTGACTTCGTCATTTACATTATGAGGTTACCCTCTCATTTTCTTCGAGAATCGACGATTATTGAGTTGGTGTTGTCTAGTAATAGTGGACTCAGTGAAGAGTTTGTTGGTAAACGTTTCCGTTTACTTTATTGGGTTCTACCTCAAGATTGGACAGTTTTACTTACTTCTGTATTACCTTCAGGTGGTTGCTCCCCACACGCGTTTTGTATTTTTTCATGTAATAATGGGTTGGATTTTAATTTATTTCAGGGTCTTTCCTGGCGAAGGATATTTTGTGTTTTGCAGCATAATTTTCAGCCCCATGTACCACATCAGTTTTGGAGAAGTGTCGTACCTGATCCTGGTTGGCCATCTATTTGAAAAGGTTGTTTGATTCTTTTGTCAGTTATCGGTAATGTAATTTAGATGATCTTATTGGGCATCATGCGGTGACTACCAATATTAAGTTGGTTCATATACCTCATCATCTGGCGGGCTTATGTTTCTTCTATGGTGTGGCTCGAGAAATTATTGCCCATTTGTTTTTCCAATGTTCTATAGTACAGGATATGTGGGATTTAGGTTTTAGTTTGTTGGAGATAGTTTTGGGTCGTAGGTTAATGGATTATGAGAAAGGACAGGTGGTTTTGGTTGGATTGTTACCTCATTCAAGTTCGTATCACCTAAGGTTGTTATGCTTGTGTACGTGTATAGCTATGTTTGTGATTTATTCTACTCGTAGTAAGGTTCTATCGCGTGGTGTTCGCGTCCATTTTGTGAATATCTTTAGAGCTCAACTTAAGACTAAAATTTATTTCGATTTCTTACGGTTTCGGTTAAGAGACAACCGTGCAGTTTTCTATACTATTAATAGGGACAACTGTCATTTCGTAAGTGAGGGTCGACAGGGTTATGTACTGTGCAAAGGGTTTGGAGTGATAATTTTTGTTGTTTTTTTAATGATTTTCTGGTTAGGTCGTGTTCCGTGTTTACTTTTGTACTATCATTTTCATTGTTTTATATTATTTTTATTCTGTTACAAATAATTTTCTGTGGGTGTATTTTAGGTCGATATTTTTCGCTATTATTTTTCACTATAAAGATATGTACAGTCATTTTCATGAGATGTATTGAACATTTGATGTATTTTTGTTTATACCCACTCTATGAGAGTGAATTTATAAAGAAAACCTTAATTATATCACATAAAGATATGATATATGTTTCGCAAGGTAATTTATTAACTACAATATATTAAAGTTTACACTTGAGTGACTGTCACTTATGGATTGTTGTTGTTTTTTATTTCCAATTAGAACAGCCTTTAGTTGAAATGTTCAAGTTCGTTGAATAAAAAGTTACGTGGGACAAATAAGCTTAGTAAGAAAGTTACGCCCAATTTTGTCGAAAATTCTACGCTCTGCAAAAATAACCAATTACTTCTCTCTGATGAGTAACTGGGAAATGATGGGCCTCTCCTGCTCTTGAATAAAAATGACAGGCGGAGGCGTCATATATATACTAATTATACTTAGACTATCAGTCCAGTACTATAAAAGACAACCTTGTATTTGTCAGAAATACGTCTTTGGTAACACTGACCTTAGACAATCCACGTGGGTTTATTTGACCCTACTGGATATTGATTGTGGGCCTCCTGTACTTAAGAGCGTCATTCTATTGGTAAGCCTTCAGTATCCATAGTTATAATAAGATGTTTTATAAGATTAGTATCTACTATAATAATACCAATAATCAGTTTAATTCGTAACAAAAATTTCATTTGGGTTATGCAGTGTCAATTGTATTTTGTGTCGTTTAATTCTACTTCGAAAAAAATGCACAGACTACACAAAACTCTTAAATTACCCGACTGGTAAATTTGAAGTTCAGGAACTAAAGCTACTTACCTTTATGAAAGTGTGGCGAAGTGTGATAAAATAGCCCAACAGAGACTGAAATTTAAAAAAAAAGTTCGCTATCTAAAATAGTCAAGTGCATTGACTCTGTCTTAGTAAGTCAGTCACATACATTTAGTATTGTAAACAAATAAACAAGTTTATTTATTCTCCGACTCAGATAACTGCAAAGGTAACTTGAGTAAGTGCCGAATAACGATTAAACAGAAATTAAAAGATGACAAATGTAACCCTAAATAAAGCGATTTCACAGACAAATCTGTGCAACAAATTCTTGAAAAAGCCAATAAGAAATATTTTGTTTCAACAAATATTTGATACTATTTAGAGTTGTTCCAGCCTTTATTGTTCTCAGCAGACTGGTGGACACAACGCAGATAACCCATTGTGTAGCCAACTACATCAGATATAGCTTTTGTCTTGATGTGTTTCGGTAACAGTCACCAGTATTGCATGTAACACTCCTTAATTTATGAAAAAGTTTGAGCTATAATTATGAACTCTGAATAATTCAAAACCTTATCAAAGCGTAGAAGCATCGAAAATCATATTCAAAATAGAAGACATACTATGTAGAAATAACGCCTTACTGACAAGTGATGACATAACTCGTGATTTAAATATCTATGTTTTAGACATTATGTTTAAATATTTCATCTTCAGAAATAATCAATGTTGTTAACATCATGTACAGTAAGGATATTCAACTTTTCTCTTCTGACACTTGACAAATATTTGTATTGTTTGTTTGTTTTTTGAATTTCGCGCAAAGCTACACGAGGGCTATCTGCGCTAGCCGTCCCTAATTTAGCAGTGTAAGACTAGAGGGAAGGCAGCTAGTCATCACCACCCACCGCCAACTCTTGGGCTACTCTTTTACCAACGAATAGTGGGATTGACCGTCACATTATAACGCCCCCACGGCTGAAAGGGCGAGCATATTTGGTGTGATGAGGATTCGAACCCGCGACTCTCAGATTGCGAGTCGAGTGCCTTAACCACCTGGCCATGCTGGGCCATAATTTAAATTTGTACAGTTGCTATCAACTACAATAAAAATTCGTACTGTAAGTTAATTGAAATCGGGCACTCACAAATAAGACTTACACCAACTGATTTGAGATTTTAAATAATAGTTTACTATCTAGATGCGAGTAAAAAAATATCTGAGTTAAATACCTTTAAAATTTGATAATTTCTGTGTAATCTCAAAAATGTTTTGGATAATAATAATAATAGCATTTAATTCTCCGATATTTCTCAAAAATAACAACAGAATTAAATCATACCTAAGCCAATGATTACTATTATTTTCCACTTCATTTCTGACGTTAGTTATTCTATCTTTCATGAAACGATGCTGATCTAGAAGCAAAGAACAAATTAAGAGCCATTATTACTTCTTTCACAAGTTGTGAATTACACGACATACAAATATTTGAATGTATTTTTTAAAAGTTCAGTTTATGAAACTGTTGTTTGGGAGTGTTATCTAAGGAAATCAGAAATAGTTGTTCGTTTAATATAACTAAAATTAATTCTAAAACTAATATTTGATATGTTAATTTTTGAACAGTAGGTTTTCTAAGAATAACTTCAGTAAGCGGAACAAGAAGTATACAGGAAGACGAAGAAGATCTTAAAGAAGAAAAAACTGAAAAGGTAAAATGTACTTCAAGCACCAGAAAAATATCGGAATTTTTAAACTTATTTACTCTATGTAGAATAATCGTAATAAGAAACATTTCGTTATTTCAACAACCAATTGCGCTATCTGTTATTAATATGTGTAACAATAATTAATGAAAAGCCGAAGAATGACCCAGAAATTTAATTAGTTATTATTATTTACTAATTCATATTTTTCTATATCTTCTAATATACATACTCCATTAGCCCCCACGAAAAACATTATTGAGGCGTATGTTATTTGTTTATTATAGTTATATGACTTGTATATAATTTCACCATAAGATAGGTCCGCCATGACCAGGTGGTTAGGGCGCTCGAATCCCCGTCCCACAAAACATGCTTGCCCTTACAGCCGTGGAGGTGTTATAATGTAACTTCGTTGGTAAAAGAGTGGACGGTGGGTAGTGATGACTAGATGTCTTCTCTCTAGTTTTTTACCGTTAAATTACGGATGGCTAGCGCAGATAGCCCTCGTGTAGCTTTGCGCGAAATTCAAAAACAAAACAAACATATAAGATATTGTATATATCCCAAGATTATACTGAATACAGAATAAAAAATTGCAAAATAACAAATCAATGTTATTTTTTATCCATTATTATGATTAATGTATCATTAAAAATCTTAAAGATAAGTGTGGTTTATTTGTTAGCAGATCAGTCCAATGGATTATTTGCGATATGCCCCATAAACATGAATGTCAAATCCCATAAGCCCTCAAGCTTTCTACTGAACCACTAGGAGGATATTACTGTATTCTTATGTACATTTCCTAGGTTATGAGTCTCGTAGAATACTATTCTAGACGAGCAAAACAAAGAAATGTGTAAATCAATTTTCAAATTGTTTTGAAATTTCCGAAAGTGTAAAATTATGTAGACTATATTTATAATTATTATTTTTAATTCATTGTATGTCTATACAATTTCGATGCATAAACTTATATGTAAAATAAGTATCAACCCCAATATATATATATATATATATATATACACACA
>NW_013665926.1:398394-402701 GCF_000517525.1 Limulus polyphemus
ACTTTGATTTTTGTTGATTTAAGGCTAAAGAGTTGAGGAATGTTTTTTTATTATTATTATTTTAGTCTTAATGAGATGCTCTTGAATGGCTTAGCACAAATAGCCTGTTGTGTCGCTTTGCTCATAATAACAAACAAACTTAACGAAAGTCTGTGTTTATGAATGCTCTTCTGTGTAGATATACAGTCTTTAAGGTCGATGTCAACTTTTCTCAACATTTTATAGTCTTAATCAAAATTAAAAGTGAGTCACGTATTACCGTGTCATACTTTTTATTTGGCATATAGAGCCAATACTGAACTATCATCATATTTCAAATTACTTTACGAGTCCCAAAAATGATAGTAATTTTTTTTCCAAAATATTAATGCTTACTTTTAACTTTTCTGAATGGTTTGTTTGTTTGTTTGTTTTTAATTATGCACAAAGCTACACAAGGGCTATATGTGCTCTGCCCACCACGGGTATCGAAACCCGGTTTCTAGCGTTGTAAGTCTGCAGACATACCGCTGTGTCACTGGGGGGCTTTCTGAATGGTAGGCAGCAATCTGGCATCGAATTAAAATTACAAGAGATTATGTATTTTTTTGGAGAGATTAAGGAAGTTGCATAAAATACCCACTATCCAACCACGTTCCGTTGTTGTGTTCAAGAGTCCCCTTATGATCCACAGAGGCCGATCTAGTTCCTTCATTACCTCAATTATTTCAATAGCTACTTCAAGGAGGGTCCGTACCCGAAAAAAAAAATCGGTTAGGGCACTCGCCCCTATACATTAGCACATATACTACGTTTGGTCCCAAAAGCTCGTGAGTGGAAGGGTGACCACATTTTAAAACATTGAACTCACAGGATTCCAGGGGGGCGGGGCATGAAACACAAAATCCGATGCCAGGTTCTTGTACATCGAAAATCTGTTCATAAAAACCATCATGACCTTCTATTCAAATGGCTTTTTGTGTGACATGCCAGCTGCGTGTTAGACCCCTTTTTTGGGGTTGAAGGTGAAAGGGGGAGGACTATGTCATATAGATAAAGAAAACCTCGGGTTGCCCCGAGTCTGCATACTAAATTTCGTTCTGTTAGCTCCAAAACTATGGGAGAAATTCGCGGACAAACAAGAAAACAAACACAGCGTGAATTAACATAGAATGCTGAAAAAATGTTTCATGCCTTTGAAAGTGTTGGTAGCATGTTTTCTCTGGGAGCTCTCTATAACTAAAAATGGTTAAGATGAAAAATTAAACAATCTCATAAAACAATTAAAAATTACAATGCTATATTAATTCACACTGTGTGGTTGAAAATTTATTTGTTTGATTGTTCGTCTGCGAACTCTGCTCCTAGCTGGGAGTTCTTATCTATGTGGCGTAGCCTCACAACCACGGGAGATAAATGCCCACTGAAAGTTACCCAGGAATAAGTTTTCAGTTGCTGGCACCAGATTTTGTTCCTGCCTTCTTGAGATACTTGGGACGCCATGATTGATAGCGGGACTAAACTGGTACACGGGTGGTTATCATAACGGGTTTGTTTACGACTATATAGAAGTAATTAAGGACAATGGAGTAACTTGATGGTACATTAGAGCCTCTGTGAATCATGAGAAAGGTTCTGAATCCCACAGAGTATGGGTATTTTGTGCTAGAGATAGATCAATAGTAGGTAGCTGAATAGATACAAAATTTTAAGCGTAATGAATCTTTACATTTGACAAAACATCTTTCATCAGTTGCCAAGGGTTCGAGCTCATAATTGCCTTAACTAGCTTTTTATTTGACTTTGCAAAATTAAAACAAAACAAAAAAAACATTTCTATAGTTTTGCGAAAATGAAACTAGTTTTGGCTAATAAAATTATTATTCGGTGTTACAAAAGTGAAATATGTTAGTAATAAATCATCCTAAATACATATATATATATATTTGTACAGATCTATGGTCCGGCAACACATAGTTTTCCTCATTATATGAGCAGTGGTCGGGCTGTGCCACGTCATATTAGCGGTGGTTACATTCCTTCGAGCTACACTTTTGTGAAGACTTTTCCTAAATCGCTTCGTCCACCTTTCTCGGCTACAGAGATCTCAAATCAACAAATAACAGAAAATATCAAAGATCAAGTAAGTCAGCATGGAGGTTACATCGAGAGCTATGTTGGATCCGAATTGAGCGAACAACGTCAAATATCAGGAAATACTAAAGGGTATAGCTATGTTGGGAATGATGATATCCTAACATTGCTATACCCTTTAGTATTTCCTGAAATAAGACGTTCTTCACTTGGTTCTGATGTGACATAACCTTTGGAGGAATCTTTGTGTGTGACATCATCCTTCTCAACATTGCTATACTCTTTAGTATTTCCTGATATCTGACGTTCCACAGTATATCCTGATCTGACATAACCTTTGGGAGAATTTTTGTGTGTGATATCATCATTCTCAACATTGCTATACCCTTTAGTATCTCCTGATATAAGACGTTCCTCACTAGGTGCTGATCTGATTGAACCCTTGAGAGAATCTGTATATAGGATAGCATCATTCCCAACAAACCTGTATCCTTTAGTATTTCCTGATATTTGGTGTTCCACGCTATGTTCAGATCTGACATAACCCTTGGGGGAATCTTTGTATGTTATATCATCATTCCCAACATTACTATACCTTTTAGTGTTTCCTGATATTTGATGTTCCTCACTACGTCCTGATCTGAGGAAATCCTTGAGAGAATCTTTATGTGGGAATGATGATGTCCTATATACAGATTATCTCAAGGGTTTAATCAGATCAGGACCTAGTGTGGAACGTCAAATATCAGGAAATAATAAAGGGTATAGCAATGTCAGAAATGATTATGTCACATACAAAGATTCCCCCAAAGGTTACGTCACATCAGGACTTAGTGAAGACCATCAGATATCAAGAAATATTAAAGGGTATGACAATGCTGGAAATGATTATATCCAATATAAAGATTCCCCTGAGGTTATGTCAGATCAGGACATAGTGTAGAACATCAACTGTCAGGAAATACTAAAGGATATAGCTTTGTTGGGAATGATGATGTCCTATATACAGGTTCTTTCAAGGGTTTAATCAGATCAAGACCTAGTGAGTATAGTAATATTCAGAATGATGATGTCACATATACAGATTCCCCCAAGGGTTACATCAGAACAGGACATGGCGAACAATATCAAATATCAGGAAAAATTAAAGGGTATAAAAAAGTTGGGAATGATGATGTCATGTACAAAGATTCTCCCAAAAGCTATGTTACAACAGGACCTAGTGAAGAACGCCTTTTATCAGGAAATACTAAAGTGTATAGCAATGATGGGAATAATGATGCCACACACAAAGATTCCCCCAAGGGTTACGTCACTTCAGGACAAAGTGTGGAACGTCAAATATCAGGAAATATTGCTAGGAATGGTGATATCACACATAAAGATTCCCCCAAGGGTTACGTCACATCAGGACATGGTGTGGAACGTCAGCTATCAGGAAATACTAAAGGGTATACCAATGCTAGGACTGATTATGTCACATACAAAGATTCCCCGAAGGGTTATGTCATATCAGGACCAAGTGAGGAACGTCTTATATCAGGAAATACTAAAGTGTATAGCAGTGTTGGAAATGATGATGTCAAATATAAAGACTCTGTTAAGGGTAATGTCGAACTAGTATCGAATAATGGTAGACAAGAATATATTATTTCTCAACAAAAAGGAGATGCTGGTTGCATTACTTGTGATCAGCAAGTAATCCCTTCTGAAGGATATGTTAATAAAGAACCAGTTTCAGTGTCAGAAAGACTGAATTATCCCCTTATCGAAACATTCCCTGACGAACTTCGTCCCCAGATTCATTGGTAGAAACTTCCATCAGCCAAGAATTAAATGATGACTTAAATCAGCATGTAGGTTACGTCAAGGGCCATGTTGGATCAGGATTTAGTGAAGAACATCAGATATCAGGAAATATTAAAGGGTATGATAATGTTGGAAATTATTATGTTCCACATAAAGATTTCCCTAAGGGTTATGTCAGATCAGGACATAGTGTGCAACGTCAAATATCAGGAAATAGTAAAGAATATAGCAATGTTGGGAATGATGATATCACACACAAAGATTATCCCAAAGGTTATGTCAGATCAGGACATAGTGTGGAACGCCAAATATCAGGAAATACTAAAGGGTATAGCAATGTTGAGAATGATGATGTCACACACAAAGATTCCCCCAAGGGTTACATCACATCAGGACTTAGTGAAGAACATCGGGTATCAGGAAAT
>NW_013665926.1:403641-409842 GCF_000517525.1 Limulus polyphemus
AAGCAAAAGAATCAAATGATCATTTATTTCAGCATGATGGTTACTTCAAGGGTTACGTAAGCTTCAGGACAACAACACAACAACAGTAACAATCTCTATTTGCTACTTGTAATTCCTAGCAAGAATTATCCGATTTATAAAACAATTCCCGCAACCAAATTTGATTGTGAGAAGATGCCTTATCCAGGCTATTATGCAGACATAGAGACAGATTGTCAGATATGTGATAAAACCTCCATCGATGTGATAAATCCAAATTATTACATGTACCTCAACACAAACATAGGTTTAAGCTATCTGTTCTTATATGTATATGTTTGTACTTTTAATAACGTTATCTACATGGATTTTTGTGTATTACTTGATTTTGTCATTTTTCTAGATTTGTATATTCATGTCATTTCCTTCATGAATGGGTATATCAACCCCCTCCCCTACTGTCCTTAGTGGCTGAGTGCTTTCAGCTACTCCATCTTCTCCATACACCTTTCTGAATAAGATAGTCGTGTACATTTCAAAGATAATCAGAAGTTTTATATTTTACTTGACTTTTTTAAAGATAAAAAAAATATCTGGAATAACTGTTGAATAATGTCGAATATGATTTTAGTAAGAAATAAATTTATAATGGGTCCGACGTTTGATAAACTTACCATTTCTGTGTAACCTCCAAATCTTTTAACATCGTATTGAAATAAGGACAAAGAAACATTCTATAGGTGCATCAGGCAATAACAATGTACAACTATATTATTTAATCTAAGACTCGACTTTTTTATTTACTTACTTAAACGTTTCTGCACTTCAGGTATGCCAAGCAATAACAATATTCGTTTTTATAAAATTTGACTTGTTAATTTCATAAAACTTTCTGTATCCAAAATTAAAGGGTGTGCATTACATATTAGATCTGTATAAAATAGCTTAAGCATCCAGTTTATCCTTTATTTTTTTGTTCCGTATAATTTCGTTCTGAAATCATTAATTCATCACAAACTAAACCGTTTCCAAACAATATACAGACTTGAAAGATTTTTATTGTTGTTATTAATTATATTTAGTGGAATAGTCAGAAGCTGTCAAATGTTCTCAAGAGTGACGTGGAGTTTCAGGCATCTTCAAAAAATATTTTCTTCGGTATCCGATAGAGGTCAGCGTTCAATCCGTAGAAAGAGGGGGCGTCCTCGCATTCGAAATTGAACCACCAATCACATACCCGCTTTTGCTGATTGAAAATCGTACCTTGAGGACAAAGATGGCTAGACTGCCGTTGGTCTAACTGGCAATAATGCCAAACCTGACTTATTATCTAAATCTTTATAAACAGTCTTATAATAAATATTGACAATGTTAATATCACAATAAAGTATCGACAATGTATTTTGATCTGAAGTCAACCAATCTGTTTTTATGTCTTTACTGTTTATCTAAAAATACCTCCCCTCCCTTATCGTTAATGTCTAATTCGTTACATATACAAATACTACTATAGGAATTTAATGAGAATAGTTAGACCTAGGGAATAGGGTTTTCTAAATCTGGTTATGCTAAACTAAAAGGACAATATTAGAGTGAATTTTGGTTTTCTAAAATATATGATAAAGTTTCTGTTAAACTGGCTGGCTGAATAATAGTGGCTAAAATGCATTTAGTTTTATATTTTATGCACAGCTCGTGTATGTTTGTGTAAAATAGTTTTTACGTGTATACGCTTTAATATTATTTGAAATAAAATGGAATATAGTATTTTAAGACGTTTTTTTTTTCTAATACGATTACTGGCCAAAGGTAATGTAATGACAAAGTCAAGCAATGACATTACATAAACATGTAGGATTCCTGTAACTTTAGAACAAGTTAAAATTCTCACCACAGCTTGTATTGAATAACAGCTGAGAATCGGAAAAAGAGGATTATTCCCACAAACTTTGACTCGCTCTGAACGAGAGGCTCAGTGCTAAGAAGATCCATTTTAATTATTATCTATTTTTATATAAAGTAACAATCAAAGATTTTTAAAAGCAGGTTCCTTATACATTTATTTATGTTATTTTGGATTTTTTCAATACGTCTTCTAGGGATACTTTAGACAATTTAAGTTCCCTAGCTTCAACTTTTTATTTGTGTGGTCGAAGAGCATAAAATAAGCATTTCGTATAAATCGCACGTGAAAATTAGTGTCAAAGTTTGATACCTAAAAATAGCGAACGATGAATTTGACTATCAAGGTAATAGCTCTTATGTTCCTTGCAAACCAAAACTAGAAGCAAAGAAAACGTACTTGTAAAAGTCTCCTGGCTCAATAAAAATATATATTTTACTAAAAAACAGTACTTATCACGAGAGGTTGCTTTGAAGCCCCAGGATAATTCTACCTCTTTTATGATAGGAAGGAAAAGTAATTATGGTTCAAAAATTTAGCCTTACGTTATTCTTACTATACAGTATTTGTTACAAAGGTTGTGAGCGGGAACATTAGACCAAACAAGATGTTTACTATGCGTAAAATATCATAATCTTAAGAGTCTACAACTGTGTCATAACTTTTCATTTTTCTTATTTTTATATATAATTAAAGAAATGCACAATTTTTAGAGAGCACTTTTTGAGAAATATTAGTCACTTAATGCTAAAGAATAGAGTCGCATGCTTAATTTACGTTTCTAGTTATTATGCCACATTCTTAGATTTCTGATTGATTTGCAAAAAAGAGCAATCGTAAGGATTACTTAATATCCTTATAACACTTTATTTTTAAAGTACATTAATTCGATTTTAATTTGGATAAGGTTGAGTTCATGATTGAGAATTACAATAAAGAATCAGTAGTTTTTTTCTCTAATTTATATATTAGAGACTAATTTCGCATGCTGCTTTGTAACTGAATTACTGAATAGCTCAATAAAACGTGGTATCTCGTGACAAAATAAATGCGTATACGTTACTCTCAAAACTGTAATATTTTTCTTCTATCCTATTGTTCTTTAGCAAGAATCAGGTTCATCTTAAGAATACTTTTATTGTTTCCTGCCGAGTGGTATTATTGCAAAGTTTAGTTCGTACAACTTGAACATTATAATGAAAATGTAGTGTTTCCTGCGAAAGGAAGAAAAAGTGCAATATGCCCCCAGTGTGTACTTATCTGTCTTAACAACCTTAACCAGTTACATAATTTCACATATTTGTATTTTATCTGCTTGTTTTCTAACGGGTAATCCCTTTAGTAAAACAGGCATCTTTTAATGAAATGCGTCTAAAAACAACTGAACAAGTCACTAAAAAGTCTCGTGTTCCTCCTGGGAGAAGTTTACTATCGAATTATAAAAGTGAGGAAATATAAAAGTAGAAGTAATAAATAAAGTAACCTTGTGATATTCTATTTAACTTATAATATGGGAAGTACAGAAATATTCTGTTTATTTAAGGGTAGGGGACATTAAAATTGTCATTATAAGATTTGAAAAACAATAAACCTTGCTATCTTTTAGTAATTTTAGTGTATTTAATAAAAATCTAGATAGTCCTAGAACAACGCATTTATTCATGAGTTGATTTGCAGCTATGTGGTTAGTACTTTGTGACTGTATTATTTATGAGTTGATTTGTTGCTATGTAGTTATTATTTCGTGACTATTTTATTTATATATATATTGCATGGCTTGACATAAGCAACAAAAACAGCAGATTGGATGGCTTGTATAAGTATTACAGGTTAATTGAAAACTTTTCTTAACAGCGCTTCAAAACTTACTTAATTTTTTAGCAGTGAATAATTTTATAAATAAGAGGAATCCTCAATAGCCACGGCACTTGAAATTCGTTTAGGCAGGATTCAAGTAAATTAATCTATGAGACTTTCTTTCTTCATTTTATTTGCTATATTTTAGTACGCCAGTAATTCCAAGCGTGAGGCGCGCGTATATCCAATTCAATTTTATTACTCATCAGGATCTTTACCATCCTACCCTCAAATTGAAATTCTTTTAGGCAGGATTACAGTAAATTAATCTACGAGACATTGGGCGTGGTCAAATATATTAATCGAAAGGGTTTAACCTCGTATGTCGAAAACTGTAATTAGATCTCAAATCGGTCATGAGATGACGGGGCTAAGAGTTAAAAGTTTGTGCTTGAAAAACAAAAACAACCTCAGATCCATTCTATGAGCTGCTATGCCTCGGCTAAAAATCGAACTAACTGGACACAAAAGGCTTCAAAAATAGCAGTATAAGTGCCAGTTTTCTAATTCTTTTCATTTGCTACGGCCTCAACAGAATACCAGGAATATTGGTGGGTGAAGCCTGTTCACTTTCTTTTATTTTTTTTTAAGCTTCTATGTTTTGTAAGTACTGGCAAACACTGTCACCCCAAGTTAATGAACGACTCCGGTAGACTGGTCACTACTTCAAGTCTGTGGTCATTTGGGGCATGATGATGGATAAAACAAAATATGCGACCTAGCTAACTAATGAATGAATATCTGTTGTAAAATTCTTATCAATGCTATAGCTGTAGCTACTACTTTGGCCTTTATTCCTTTAAGTAGCATGTTCAATCCTCTTTTGGTCGCACCCTTTTTTACACCTAAGGTGTTTTTGATTAGATCTGTTTTAGCCATAATGTTCGAGGTATTTGAAAACAACTGGAGTTTAACTACTTTAACTTTCAAAATAAAATAAAATGTGTAATAAATACTGTCATATTAACAGTGTTAAGATCGGGCTCACTTTTTCTTTATTATGCAAGCCTTGTTCCAAGGTAGCTTAGTACATACATTGTGAAGTATATTCACTGGAAAAGACCCTTAAGCAAGTTGTAATAATTATGTGAAAAATAAATACTTAATAGTGTTTGGAAATACGTTTGACAACTTTTTGGGATAGTATTCATTTATGACATAATACTGACAATATTTTAATAATTATTGTTCGTTGCCTCTTGTTTTAGTGATCGCAACGTCAAATGTTTCATCCTGAGTATTGTTAGCAGTTTTGTAGTATTGATATTGTTTCTAACGAAAAGTTTATGTTAGTATAAAACGATATGCCGGGAAAAGCACTAAAAAAAATATTTGTAGTTATAGAACAGTAAAACATGAATTTAATTATTGGATCCAATCGATAAATTATATCATTAAATGTACCCCTCCCCCAGTGGCTCAGCAGTAATTTTGAAGGCTTAAAACGCTAAAAACCGGGCTTCAATACTCGACCAATCGCGGCATTCGTTTCGCGGAGATCATTCTAAATGCTATGGGGAGATATTCATGGACATAGCCCTGAAAAGAGGGAAGAAGGATTTGACATTTACCATACAAAAACATTAAACAGGAAGGAATAGTCTCAAAACAGAACGTGGTCCTCCCAGATCGTGCACAACGACTCGACCAAAACACCAATCGAGACATCTCGCGGGTTACCATACCGGTGGTGGGCTCATCACACATAACCAATTGTGTACGTTTGCGCTTAACAACAAAATATGCAATGATAATAATATAGTCATTAACTACGCTACTTTAGGTTAATGAATGTACATCTTTACCAAAAGTTTAAATTTAATTACAGCAATACATGTTTTTGTAAGATCTAACGGTACTTGAATTAAATTACTGGGAACATTCTAAGAGCTAGAAATGTTGTCAGTCCCGAGATCCAAATATATTATACCTTTAAACAGCAAAATGCCATTAAAAGTGGCGATATTATAATACCTATTTTGAAACACCCTCAGATTATGCATTTTAAGTTTAATTATTTGTGTTAGTTTCGAAGTACTTTCAGTTTTCAATTAATTCGACAAATTATCTAAATTCGCGAAAACAAAAAGTTATGTATTAATGATTTTAATTTATATAGAGATACTTAAAAAAACGTACTGTGCTGAAGATGAATTAACCAAAACGTGCATCATAAGACCTCGTATATATAAAAGGGGGAAAAAACTAGGTCAAAAAAAAAAATTAAAAACAGGCATATCACAGATATCTGGACAACAAAAAAGGAAAATTTTCATGAAGAAGCCGTAGCTACAATTTACCAGTATTAAAGATTTGTCTATTTTAAACAAACAAGTTATTTATTCATACAACATTAACATTTCATTTGATATCATATTGTCTGATAAATCTGTAAGTTTATATTAATAATCATTTAATCGTAGATGAAATAATATTTGTGTTTAAGTTTAATCTACTAAGAC
>NW_013665926.1:410842-420285 GCF_000517525.1 Limulus polyphemus
GTTAGTTTCGAAGTACTTTCAGTTTTCAATTAATTCGACAAATTATCCAAATTCGCGAAAACAAAAAGTTATGTATTAATGATTTTAATTTATATAGAGATACTTAAAAAAACGTCTGTGATGAAGATGAATTAACCAAAACATGCATCATAAGACATCGTATATATAAAAAGGGGAAAAAACTGGTAAAAAAAAAGGAAATTAAAACAGGCATATCACAGATATCTGGAAAACAAAAAAGGAAAATTTTCATGAAGAAGCAGTAGCTACAATTTACCAGTATTAAAGATTTGTCTATTTTAAACAAACAAGTTATTTATTCATACAACATTAACATTTCATTTGATATCATATTGTCTGATAAATCTGTAAGTGTATATTAATAATCATTTAATCGTAGATGAAATAATATTTGTGTTTAAGTTTAATCTACTAAGAGTCTGAATTCTTCCTGATTAGTTTCTCTGACGTTTCTCAGTATTAAAACCTTAATATTAATTTTAAAAGTCAGATATTACAAACCAATATCATACTAATATAATAAAATTTGCTACATTGCACTGCGAAATCTTTTATGAATTTTCGCTCGTCATTCGCCATCTAAATCTTGTCAGTACTTCATTCCAAGGCACGTTGTACCTGGTAGTGGAGCTTATTCTTCTAGAGTTAAAATGAAATAGAACACACACACACATAGTACGAACATTCTAAAGTTCTATTTGTGAGGAACCTTAAAGTACGCAGGCTTTTTAACAAATTACTTTTTATGGCTAATTAAACTGAAATCGTACTGTGCTGTGATGAAATAAAAACATCCTTCACTTAAGTTAACATTATGCTGTTTGCAGAAGGTCGTGGCAATATTTATATTTATTAACACATACACATAAATGTATGTGTTCCATATAATATTGTAGGCAGGTATGATTGACAGTGAATCCTCTATGTAGTTATAGACACAACTCTCATTTTTGCAAATGACGTCATTAGGCCAGTGTGATTGAAAGTTACTCTAACCTTGGACCACGAAGTACTAAACAAAGAACCAATGAAAACATCCGAGGGAAGTTTTACATTCAAATCAGAAACAGTTTTTTTCACTTAATAATGACATAATATCGATTTTTGTGTGATAAATATATTCATGTTGGGGCCGAATCAGTCCGCCAGTGGGCTAACACTACTCCAAAAGATAAATAATATTTCACGCACACCGCTAGTCTTGTTTCAGTGAATACTGTACGATAGGTCTTAGTGTTTCAGACTTTCCATAACACGTTTGCATTTAACCTTTCCTGCGGTGCACAATATTAAGTTCTCCAGTCTTAGCCATAGTAACCCTTGTGTCTGAAAGTCTTTGTTTTCCTTGCACATCTCAGCATTGTTTATGGCAAGTTTTCCTATGGGGTTCGTAATATCATCAAGTTATAATTCCCTGGAGCTTTATGGAGCTTCACGTAAACCATGGACTAAAAACTAAACAAATTCTAACATATTTCACAATACCTATGTTTTAACTGTACGCTGAATTTAATTTGGTGTAAATATATTGAAAGCATTAAACAGGAAAAATTAACATCAAACCTTTAGTCAATTGTATCTATTTAGTTACTAGAAACCCAGGTCGTTGTAAGTTTAAACCCTGTAATCTAAATTTTTATCAGTTCACATTGTACACTTCACATATTTGTTTTTTTTAATTTTTATGTGAAATGTAAATACTTTTCGGATGAAGTTCGGAGTATTCACCGAAAATATATATATATACAGCGCCATCTCTTGAGTGTTTATCTAAACACATAAAACAATTTCTTTAAGCATCGCTTATACTAACTTCATACTTCAGTTGGATCACTTCTATTGCGATTGTTGACGATTACGTCGTAATGGGGATGTACACCACAGTTTGAATCTGTAGATGGGCGTATATCCCCTGGAGACGAATAATAGTTCCCAGAATTCCTTGTGCTGAACGATGGACTACATTCCAACTGACGCAGTTGCATAGTGAGGTTCTGAGTTTGTGAAACTGATTTCCGGATCCGACGGTGTCTTCGATAAAGAATTGTGCCAATAACACCACAAAGAACAAGTACCGCTGCGGCAGCGCCACATCCAGCAACAAGTGGAATATTACCTACAAAAAATCAAAGAAATTACAAAGTTTAATGCGTGTTAAAACTCGTTGGTTATTTTCGAGTACTCATGAAAATACTAAATATTATAGATGCAATATTCTAAAAGCGATATTGAAGCAAATTAGAATTATTAGAAGATTTCCTATTAAGTACAAAAATGTACTAAACAAAATTAAATGTGATTTAACTGAATTTCGTTTACTTACTTACTTAACTAAGAAAAACAAGAAGGGGGTTACAGTTTTACGAAGTGACACAACCAATTTCGTTAATGGAAATTGAAAATCTGGTAAAAATTCACACGAAATTTAAAAAATAGTTAATTTTAGTAACCATCGGCTCATCTAAACTGACGAGAATAGATGTTTATTAAAAGTATTCATCTCGTCACGAAACAAATGCCTGAATGGATCTTCTTCTTGCCACAAATATTTAAACGCTAACCTATAAGGATGTGCCATGAACGGTTTCCACAAAGAAAATCGTCGTGTCTGATGTCATCCTATAAATAAGCACAAATGACTGCATTCGGTTTCCCCTTTACTTTCTCTTGTAGCCATATCTTAATTTGATTAGAGAAAGGGACTTTGGGAAAAATATGATGTGAAAAAGAAAAAAGTCGTGGACATAATTACGGTGTAGACATAATCTGGGAAAGCAGTAACTTTAAAAACCAAAGCCTTATAAAGACAATCTGTGGCTCACATACGACAAAACTTTAGTGAAAATCATGGAGTTGGAAAGAAAAATGTATGGCTAATTCGATTAACATTTTAATGGTACTTTTTACTTACGGTTATCACAGTTGGAATAATGTACTGGCCTGAGACTAGAAAGTAATGAAAATGTAGATTCTTGTGCATGGCCAGGTGATTTGGTGTGAAGTTCTATTTTATTCTGCCTGTTTATGATATTGCCTATCATCGCAGCCTGTATGTAACTTTTGTCAAACCATTTGTAGTTATTTAGCTGAGTTGATATAATTTAAACTATTTTTGAACATTTATTGAAGAGTTAATTCTTCGTGTGTATATTAAAAGTTTTCTTAGATATAATCTGATGGGTTCATTTAATATTGAGTATAAATTTAATTACAATTAATTACCTTTTGGAAAATGGAGGTCCAAGGGAGTCACATAATATTTGTGTATGCCTGTTTAAAACTTCTCTTAAATAAAATCAAATAAACTAGCTTGAATGTCAACCCAAAACCAGTCAAATATGCATTCATGAAAAATTAATGGTCTTGATATTTTGAAGTAAAGTCTAAATTATCTAAGAGAGTGGAGTCTTGTATAGTGCATTCATGACATTTCCTTAAATGTTAATATCTGAAGTGATGAAAGGTGTGTTAAGGTGTGCGTCATTTGTTAAAATTAGTGGAGTTTGACAAGATCAGTTATCTTTTTTTATGTTCTAGCTTTCCAGTGTAGAGTTGTAGGAAGTTATTGTATTTTTTTTCTGTGGCATGGATAACTAAACAAGAAAAAATATCTTTCAATGCTACAACAAAGATTTATTTGTCGTCATCAGGCTGACTCACATTTGTCTTCATCACTATAATCTTGCTCACTGCAATTGGGCAGACCGTCACAAACCAAGGACTGGTCAATACAATAGTGGTAGGTTTGGGTGCAAGAACGAGAAACAGAGTTGAAACAGAACTGGCTATACTTGCAGACAAATCCGTTACAGCCACCTGTAAAACGATAAATAAACATATAATGCTTAAGGCAACAAACAGAAAATTATGTTGTAACTTGAGCGTTAAAACATTATTGCGAGTTATGGAAGTTAAATACCCATGATTGGACGACCTTCTGATGATGGCTAAATGCTTTGCGTCACACTTTTATGTATATAAATAATCTGGAACGGGGCGAACAATTGAACGGAAGTTGTTGACTTCCAACCACACCCAAGTCGAATCAAATTCTGAGTGTTCAATATCAATCATAATCAATCACTTCCTGCAACAACGTATCATGGCCATTTCGCCACTACCAGTAACTGAGTAACTTATTCAAAGTGCGTGACTAAGTGTTAGACCTTTCAACAATACCCTATCACACTCTTCAATCATTTTATCACCATACGTAAATTTGAAATCCCCACCCCCCTCCAGATAACTCTACAGAAAGTAAGAAGGGAAGAATAGGACGTATCATTTAAAGATGGGAAAATATTCCAATACTTTAATTAAAATGGTTCGAAATGAGAGTTAAATAAACGCAATTTTCTGTGCTCCATAGAACGTTATTATAAATAAAAGTTACGTTTTTTTTTAATTAGCAAATTCAGTTAGTTAAGACCGTTATCAGCTCGAAATGCTTTAATATTTGCGGTGCATGACGCTTTGTTTCTACCATTATTATATGAGAATGGGTATATACAGTTATGTTTATTGTTTTATTTTTTATTTCATTGTTCTAAGTTCAAAGAAATCATCCTTTTTTAGTCTCCTCCCAAAAAAAGAAGAGACGTCACAACCCAAGATAATGTAAATTGTCTTGCACGTGTTTTTCAAAGTAACCGATAACTATACTGCAATGTAACAAGCACATTTTAAAACTGTAAAGAATTGTTAGAAGAAACCTGAACAGACTGTACTAATATCTTGTCACGCTAATTTAGGTGATACAACAAAAGATAAAGCTTTATTAACTGTACCAATATACAGTATAAATGATTAATGTAAATAAAACAAAATACGAAGTTGTACAAACTGCGTTATTTTCTAGTAGAAATTATAAAAGTCAATAAAATGAAGTTGTTTGACTGCAATTCCACACTAACTGGAGGAATGACAGAAACGGAACTTTTGAATTGAGGAAAAGAGAATTAACGGTTTATTTGTGTATCGTTACAAATTAACTCACTTCTCATCAAAGATAATAAATGTATGGAATAGTAAGACACCGCTATTTCTCTAGAGATATTTCAGTTCAAAGATTGTCTATAAAATTTTGATGGGAATGATAGAAACTTTTATATGATGTTTACAACAGGATAAATCTACCGAGGTCGTACTTCGCACCCATGTCACATATTTAACATGTTTAACATACCTTTAATAAAGAAAATGTGAAGCTAAATGAAATACACCCCTTAGGTTCAAAATAAAACCCTTTTCCTTTCCAATACTTTTGATAAAAATATTATGTGACTAAATGAAATAAATTATTTGTTTTACAAGTTTAGAATAAAACGATCTTTGTTTTACAAGTTTAGAATAAAACGATCTTTGTTTTACAAGTTTAGAATAAAACAATCTTTGTTTTAAATACTTGTGAAGAAAACACAAGGTTAAATAACAAGGTATAACTGCTAGTTTCTGCTGAAGGTTATTGGGCCTGTTACCCAGAGACAGGCCTGCGGGCTTTTCTGGAATTGTCTGACAGTTCTACAACAATGTACTCATACTTGACATTGAATAATGTTCACCATCCACGAGAAAAAGGATTGTATTGATATTTTAGTTTAAAAATGAGCTAGCATTACATCACAAGGTGGATTTTATTGAAGTATTACTTTGTAAATGCAGTTATCAATGTTGCAACACTGATGAGATTTTCATTAAAGAAAAAACAATTTTTTTAAGATTGTGTTTTTATTGTTTTATATTTGAAACTTACTCTTTTTGTAATTTTTATTGGTTAAATCTGAAACATCGTTTTTTGTGGGAATTTCAATTGTTTTATTTATTGCTTAGCTATAAAAATACTGCCTATTTATAAAAATATTACCCAGTATGGATTGGTGATGATCGGTGCGGTAGTTTCTGAGATCCGAGTTTTGGGCATATTCATCACAAGCTCCATTATAATAAGATATATATTTGACTTGTTTTAATAGGTTATTTTAAAACAAGTGGACTGTGTGCTGTTTTTTTGTTGTTTAAATTTATTGACAACAGATCGCAGACACCTACTGTAAAAGTATCTTGCCCATCCATGTATATAAAACCTGACAACAAGAACAAAGTTTGTATTGATTAATCAAAGTGACAACCTTATTTGGTGTGCTTGACACACTGCAAGATAATTAGCATTCCAATTACTTCTGTATCAACTAGAAACTGGACCTCACTGTCATTTATCTTTATTTGTACATACCAAACACCAAATAGATTTGTACAAATTTGACTGACCATCAAATCTTTGTATACAAGCTGGCTATTGCACTCACAGGTTGATGGCCAGACCTAACCTGGGGTCCAATAGTTCCAGAGTCTGTGATGCTGTATTCATAGTTTACTTTCAACCCTCATCATTTGTTAAGCAGTTTGGCAAACTGCATGTTTTGCCAAGATTGTTGTAGAACAACATATGGGCACTTCTGTCTGCAAAAACATACCAGCCAACAACCAAAACAGGTGCTCCAATCCTCCAGTAAAAAGCATCATTGAAGGAAAGTATCAGTGGCAGTTGCTGCAGCACAGTGATCATGGAAGGTTCTGAAAAGCCCTACTACTCAATGGTACCTGGTGCAGATGTGCTGGCCTGGCATGGACAGGTGGTTAGGGTGCTCGACCTCGCAATCTGAGGGTCGCGGTTTCAAATACCCATCACACCAAACAACCTCGCCCTTTCAACCATGGGGCATTATAATGTGACGGTCAATCCCACTATTTGTTGGTAAAAGAGTATCCCAAACAGTTTTCGGTGGATGGTGATGACTAGCTGCCTTTCCTCTAACCTTACATTGCTAAATTAGGAATGGCTAGCGCAGATAGCCCTCGTTCAAAACAAACAAGCAGATGTGCCAAGAACTTGGATATGCTTGTGGCTAGCTAGCCTTTGGAGGAGATTAAGTTTTTATGATATTAGCATCTTTGGAGAATAATCTGAATGGGATACAGCTATGGTACCTATACTGCTGGCTTCTTTCTTTCTTGTAACCTGTTACCTCTCCAAACCTGGACACTAAAAATACTTCCTCTCTTACATGTATAGGTGTTCTTAACCAAGTGATGTTGCATCACTTCTCTTTGCTGTCCCAACACAAACCTCTCCACAAAGATATCTTGATGATTTGTAGTTGACTTAGTAGAATATACCTTCCAATAGTGATGGTTCAAATCATTCTCATAAGTGGTCAAGTTCTTTGAAGGATCTCTCTTTCTAGCCTTCATCTCAGCCTGATGGGTAGCTCATTTCTTATCGAAGTATTCAACTGAATAGTCAAGTGTGGGTCTGTCCAAACTTAACATCAAGTGTTGCATTATGTGTCTCTGAGTACAGCTTTTCCTAGCAGTGACCTGTTTGAAACATTTAATGAATTAGTTCAGGTCCTCCTTAACTTTACCTTTGAATGTTGGAGAATATATTTCCTTCATCTTGCCAGCAAAGACAAGTGGCTACAGAAACATATCCATTGGTCAACAATGTCTGAGTTAACACATGATGGAGAAACCCAATACATCATGAAGACTTGGCTCCTGTTCCTGGGTGACAAAACAATAAGTTATCATATAAAACTCTTCCAGCTCTGTGTAGTCTCAAGGCTCTGCACAATCAACAGTGGTTCCAGTAGCATGCTTCTCCTTAAAGAGAAACTCATGTTTGTGTCACGAGTCCCCTTCATCATCCACCAACACCTGCTGTCTCTTTTAATCGCTAGACAGCTCCAAATGATAGAATTTACCCTCCATCAGTCTCTTTTTCAATTTCCTCTGTGTTACCATGGGTAACAATAGCTTGAAATGGGGTTCAGCTGCCTTAATTCGTGGCACCCTAGAAGGACTAGAGAGACTTTTCCATTTCGTTCTTAGGACCACCAACAATGCAAGTTACTGTATTGATCCTCAGTCACCTGTGTTTTCTGTGAGCCAAGATTTACATTCACAGTAAGACCTGGCAAGGAGTTCAGGAAGTTCCAGGCTGCAGTTACCCCTCCTAAGTTTGCAGAATTAGATTGTGAACATGATCATTCACAGCAATGAAAATAGGCCAACAGCCAGGAAAGGCCTTTTTTCAGTTCCTGCTACTCTCTTGGATTGTTGTCTATTCTTAACAACTAACTCCTCACTTCCCATAAGTCCCTTTCAAAAATGTATTTAAAAGTTGTATATAAATTCAAAATTTGTGATCTGCAAGAATACAAAACAAGCACAGAAACTATGCAAAAAATTAATTCAAGAGTCACAGCACCAAAATTTCATCCTTTCTACCTAATTGTCATATTCTTGCGTACACTGATAACCTTCAGAGTTATCCCGAATCTTTGAAATGACTGTATTGAAGAAAACACACTGAATATATATATTACACAAACGAAATGAAGAATCGAGGTTTTATTTGTGCATAATCACGAGTTAATGACAGCATTCACAATCACCTCTAAGAGATAAGTCCCAGTGGTTCAGAGGTATTTCTGTGGACGCTAAAAATCGGGTCTCGATACTCATGGTGGCCAAAGCATAGATGGCCCATTGTGTAGCTTTGTCCTTAACCTCAAACAAACAAACTAAGAGATAATTATTTAAATTATACACTTTTATTTTGTACAGTACAGTTTATACAGCTTCATTCATTGTCTTGTTGATTGATCATCTTAAGGAGACAATAACAGTTTTTACAGGTTTGTCTTGTTGACTTTCATTAACTCAACTAGATAATAAAACGATTTTTACAACTTCTTATTTTTATCTTGTCGCCTTATAATAACACATACTGTACAGTTTCATTTTTGTCTTGCTGACTAATTATTTCTTTTTGATAGAAACATGATTTCTACAGCTTCATCTTTTGTTGCCTTTAACCACTATATCTTTAACAGATAATAACACTATGTGAACAGATTCGTTTTTAGTCTTGTTGACTTTATCATTTCTACTAGATCATAAAGTAATCTGTACAGCTTCATGTTTTATCTTGACGACTTTAATCATCCCTTTTAGATAGTAACACAGATTTCAAACGTCAGTTTTTTTGCCTTGGTGACTAATAATCTCTTCTATAAAATATCAGTTTGTACATCTTCATCTTTTGCCCTGGTGACTAATAATCTCTCCTATATAATATCAGCTTGTACATCTTCATCTTTTGCTCTGGTGACCAATAATCTCTACTAGATAATAAAACAGTTTGTACATCTTCATCTTTTGCCCTGGTGACTAATAATCTCTACTATAAAATATCAGTTTGTACATCTTCATCATTTGCCCTGAGCAATCAGCTTCGTCCAAATTTATTTTTAACACATATATATATATATATATATATATAGAGAGAGAGAGATAATATATACTGAGTGGTCACAAGTAAATAGACACCTAATTTTTCGTCATTTAACTGATTTATG
>NW_013665926.1:421202-434645 GCF_000517525.1 Limulus polyphemus
TCATATGAATATGACTGAAAATTTTCATTGTTTCTTAAAAGGTGGTGTCTATTTACTTAGTGACCACGCTGTGTACATATAAGTTTCGTTATGTGGATAAACCATTTAAAGTGTTTCTGTGTTGAACCGTAAAAGAAAATCCTTGAAATGTATAACAAAACCATTATCATATGTGGATTAACCATTAATTTCAAAATATTTCTTTGTAGCTTGACTGTGAATAACGATAAAAATATATGCATAAAACATATTTCATGTGGATTAAACATTAATTAAAAATGTTTGTATGTGGAATGATAATGAAAAACATTTGTAATACATTATAGAGCACTTATTTTATGTGGAATAATCGTTAATTTAAGGGCATTTCCTCTTATAATAACAGTAATAAACACTCTAAATACAGACTAAAATAGTTACTTGTGGGTAAATTGCAGTAAAATGTAACGGTGAATTGTTGTGAATTGTTTTAAGGTTCTGAACTTATTTGTACAGTAAAAGGTCTGGCATCTCGACTACCGGTCTTTTTACCGTAAATTAACGGTATCATTTTCTATAGTGTAGTAACAAAATTGATAGAGCTTCATCTTTTCCCCTGTTGGCTTTAATCTTCTCTACTAAATATTAACAAAGTTTGTTGAACTTTATCTTTCGTGTCGTGTTGAATTTAATCATCTCTACTAAATATCAACACAGTTTATTCATCTTTATCTTTTGTCTTGGCTTTAATCATCCATACTGCATAATAGATAATAATACAATTTGTACATCTTCACGTTTGATCTTGTTCTCTTTAACAATCTTCTTAAGTTAATAACAATTGCTAAAGCTTCGTGTTTTATCTTGTTGCCTTCAAATCATCTCTCTAGATAATAGAAAAAATTGCACAGCTTCATCTTCTGTCTTGTTGATTTTAATAATAATCTTTAGTGGATAGTAACAGTTTGAAGAGCTTAAGTTTTTTGTCTTGTTGGCTTTAATAACCTCCTTTAGTTGGTAACACAGTTGCTACAGTTTCACGTGTTGTTTTGTTCACCTTGATCATTTCTACTGGGTAATAATAGTTTATAAAAGTTTCATGTTTTGTCTTGTTCACCTTGATTATTTCTACTAGGTAATAATAGTTTATATAGTTTCATGTTTTGTCTTGTTCACCTTGATCATTTCTACTAGATAATAATAGTTTATAAAGTTTCATGTTTTGTCTTGTTGACCTTGATCATTTCTACTGAATAATAATAGTTTATAATATTTCATGTTTTGTCTTGTTATCTTTGATCATCTTTGTTAAATAATAACACAATTCTTAGAGTTTCACCTTTGCCTTCATGACTGTAATTATCTTATTAGATATTAACACATTCTGTGAAAGCTTCATGTTTTCTCTAACTCTCTTTAATCACTTATATTAGACAATAATACAATTTGCACAGCTTTATCTTTTGTGTTACTGTCATTAAACTGAGTCAGACAAAGATGAACGTATTCAGTCTGTCTTCGTGAAGTTTAAATAATTTAGGCCTGCAAGAGAAGTTATGTTTGTTACATTACATTCCCTTTTTAATTTTAAGTACAACGTTTCTAAGTATTTATGTTGACTTTTAACTATAACTGAAATATTAAGTTTCATTCATGATTTTAATCTAAAGAAAAAAACGTCAGCATACACTTCTGTCTTCAACTTTTAACTTTATAATTTAATTAAAAAAACGATTATGCCACGGTTGTTTGTTGTAGTCAAATATTATTTAATGGTAATTGAGCATTTACTATAGAACTAATCATAGTTTTGAATTAGACTCATTTATAATGTATTTAAGTGAATAGGTCTGTGAGTCTTTTGAAAATTCAAAAAATAGTTTTTTCAGAATTGCTATTTTTCACCGAAACGAGATTTATGGAAACAATTATTGAAGTGAAAACATTGGTATTCATTATATGCATGTTATAGGTAGAATTGGCCAAGCGTTGGATTGGTCACCCACTAGTATGGAACGTGAGCTAGGTTTAGACCGTCGTGAAATAGGTTAGGTTTACCCTACTGATGACTAGTCGTTGCGATAGTAATCCTGCTCAGTACGAGAGGAACCGCTGGTTCGGACACTTGGTACATGTTCTTGGTCGAGTGGTGCGAAGCTACCATCCGTGGGATTATGACTGAACGCCTCTAAGTCAGAATCCCGTCTAGCCACTGCAATGATACCATTCGTGCCCTCTACGTATTTTTGTTCACTGATATTAAACCGATGTCAAGTGGAAAGAATGGATGGTTTGAACATCTTGTTTATCAATTAACAAATTCTAAGAACATATAGACTTATTGTAAATAACTATAATTATTCGTTTGATATAGTACGTTAAGCATTTTATATTGATACACTTTTGTTGAATATGCAATTCTGCAAGTTACGTGGTAAGCAGAGATAGATATTTGTGGTCGAACGGTATGTATCAGAACCACATTTTGACCTTGTTAGGCAGCGAAATGCCTCCGCTTTCGGGAAGAGTATGTAACAGCCCTTCCCAAAGCAAATTATTTATTCACTCATAACATGAAGCAGCGTTCACATTAGGGATTTATAATTTCCAAGATAGGGCTATCTCTTTACTTAATGAGATTGGAAAATAAAAGGATATGGAACAACATGGAGTCCAGGACCATCTAGAAAGAGGTCTGTAACAAGTCGTACACTAACAACACTTTGGTAAGCAAAGTACCGCATATTGTAATAGCTGAGGATTCACGAACACAAAGAAAGTAGCAAATGCCGTCCACCTACCCCAGGCAACGGTAGCAACATAATCAAGAAACATCTCAGTCGGGAAAACCGTGTCACGTGTACAGGGGTTGCTTCCTCTACATATTTATTCAACCGTGGTATACTTTAAGCAGCTGAAGAATGAAATGGGTGTTAATGCTATTTTATAAACAGATATAACGGTCTATTTGCCTGTTGATTTGTTTGCAATCAGATGTTGTAAAGGGTGCTAATAAACCGGCGTCCTTGTACACTGGATGGATTAGGAAAAGCAGGTAGGGAGGAGTGGTGTGCTTTGACAGTTTAAAAACGGAGCCTTTAGCAACAGAAACTACGCTGCATAGCTATTTTCAAGATGCACGATCGTCAGACAGCATTAACGGACGTAGTGAAATAGACTGTAACTACGTGGTGAGGCTTCAAAATAACGTGTCATCTTATCTCTATTTTGATATTAACTGTTTAAAATACGATGGAAAATAAAGTTTTTGTAACTATGACGTCAATTCCAGTCGTGCTATATGGTTATTTATAAGTTCTCGTTCCGTTCTTTCTCTTAAGACCTTATGTTATTTATTAAATAAAGTATCAGATATTGAATATTCTAGTTGTTTTGGGGTATATGAATAAAAAAATATCGAATTAGAATTTCTACACAGAACACTTCTCTTTATAATTTGAATGTTTTGTTGAATAAGGTTTTTAAACATAGTTTTTGACGTTCTAAAACCTAAACAAACCACTTACTTCATGTGTAAAACTTCTAGACCATGCATGTTCTAGGAAACACACGAGTCTCTCAAGAAAGTGAGAGAGATGGTGAATCTTTAAAATACTTCCGCATCACTAAATAATTCATATATATTTCATTAAATTACTGTTATTATGTAGGGTGTATTACTTACAAGCTACAAGTCGTGATTATGCAAATTTACGCATTGTAAAAAAAAATGTAAATAAATAAATATACCTTTTATCTCTCTTAGCTGTATTTTTGAACGCGTTGCCCCAGTTTTAGCTTGGAATCTCATTCCATATATCAAATGAGCATAGACATTATCAAAGGTCCGATCTTTAGTTTCAATCACGTAGTATGGGAGGAATGAAACATATCTAAGATATAACCATCAAACTGGTTGCTAGGACAACCAGAGTTCCAAAATTGGTGTCTCGCGTGCACTATTTAAAATAGCCATTTAGTATGTTAGTACATGTTTAGAAGAATACGTTAAAATAATCACGCATATCGATATACATATCCACGTTTATACACGTACTTTCGTAAAAGTATGAATATCGACAGATTTATAGAAAAAAAAATTGCTGATTTATTTAAAAGTCAGTTGTTTTTTTATCATCCTGTATTAACTCTACTATTACTTTAATAAACCAAACACTTTGAATGAAACTCCATAAAGCTTCCTCGTAAGGAAAAAAAATCGCTGAATTCAGTAACTAAGTTAAAGGGATTTGTCGTGTCAGATATTCAGTTGGAAGCGAATAATATTTTCTCTAACCTTATTTCAGAGATTTTAAAGTAGCTAACGTTTTAAGCGCATGTGCAAGGTTCCGCGCTCTTCGAGGAAATAAGGAACTACAAAATGTAATTAAGACACACTTTGAGGTTTTCTTTCTGGATTATTCAAAGGTTTACGAGTATGAAGTGAAAAGAACGAAGTTACTCAACTAACCTGTATCTTTAAAAGAAACAGCAGTCCACACTAACTTGAAGCCCATACTTTCCTCTCCAATTCTATCTTGTTTTCTTGACGTAAGGAATCTATAGAATAACAAAATTACTTAACTAAAAATCTCTCATTTCTCCATTTGAATTCAAAGAGTTCGATTGTTTCTCTCAGTTTTTAATTACAAAAATTTGTGCAAGTGGAAAGTTACCAGAATAAGAAAAACTAGACTTGTTAATGTATATATTTTTATCAATTTATGGAAATATGTTAATACAGTAACTTATTAACATTTTTATTCAATGATAAATACTTTATTTTATTAGTTACTAGTCCTTGGTTTTCGATAAATAACATTATTATTTTTGACTTTATTAAGGTTATAATTTGGGGAAATATCTAAACTAACACTTATGTTAAGAGTTATTATTTTGGGATATATATATATATTAAGTCTTTCATTATTAAGTGTACTTTTTCAAAATATATTTTATTTCCTACTTTAAAGATAATTTATAAAAAACATTTTGTATTCTTATTTAGAAGTCAGATAATTTAATTTGTAGTATTTTGAGGATAAAGGAACTTATTCCCAAACATACGAATAATACATATTTTTACTATTGATACTCTATGTATTACCTTACTAGAATATTAATCTTCCCGAACCATAGTAAGGTAGCCCCCCAGTGGCACAGCGGTATGTCTGCGGACTTACAACGCTAGAAACCGGGTTTCGATACCCGTGGTGGGCAGAGCACAGATAGCCCTTTGTGTAGCTTTGTGCTTAACTTCAAAAACAGATTTCCTGACAAATTGATAATCTATTTGAGTGAAATGAGCATTATACTGCGCACTTCTTAATAGACTTCTTTTTGGAAGATGATTATTTCATTACTTACCAAATTAGTTAAAGAAGACAACGTATATGTTGCCTTATTAATTACGTATATTCTGAATGATGAATATTTTAATTTTTGTCTTGTTAAAATGTTGTTTAAGAAGTCGAATATTAATATCTTACACTATATTGGACCAAGCGTAGCCCAATGTGGCGGACTACTGATCTCTAGGTCTATTGTTCGTATGCTTTTATCACAGAAAAAAAAATCGAGCTCCATAGTCTGAGTACATTATAAGAATGACAGTCAAATCCTACTATTCATTCACACAAGAGTAGGCGGTATGTGCTGTTAACTAAACGCCTTTTCTCTAGACTGTTAAGTCAAAATTAGGAACGGCTTTGCGCAGATAGCTCTTGAGTTGTTTTGTGCAAATATTCGAAAACAAGCAAACAAACACGTTACATATATTACGTTTTGGGTAATACATTTGTTGTTCCTTACCGAATAAGTAGTCTATTTTGAGGAGATAAAGCTGTTCTTTCTTGCATATTCTTGTAATACTTTAGATCTCCACAGTATCTTTTAAGTTGTTGAGGATTAAACTGAAAGTTAGAGTAACCGTTGTAAAGTCCCAATTCTGCATCCCCACAATTGGCTGAAGTGCAAAACATAAAAAAAATATTATCTTCCTTTTTCAATCTTGAAAACGATACCATTTTGTAAAAAACAACAACAACTAAGCTTCCTAATTTAAAAATGAAAAAGGCAAAACTGTTTAAGTGATTGGGAAAATAACTTTATGGAAGATCTGTATTGGATCATTTTAAAGTTATATGTGTTAAATATAAGGCAAGCCTAATCAACAAGTGGGTGATTTTATCTTTCTTTGTAAAATTTAATTTTTTTTAACAAGTGTTTTTTTTTTAATTTACATTCAGCGGTATTTTTGTTTAATTAAAAAGAAAATCTAATTTAGTCATCTAACTTCTTTGTGACAGAAAATGATCGCAGCACCGGAAAAAGTACGATAATACTGAAAAAATAAAAGTCAGTTTGAAATCCTTAAAAATAATTAATATTTAATAGTTCAGTGCCATATGATAATTTTAAAGAAAATATTTTGAAATATCTATAAATGTCTACAATTTTCGGAATAAGTCGAATTATTTCATGTGACCGTTTGTTCAGTGTTATTTGTGTCTTCGTTTGCTTAATATCCCGAAAATGAATTAAGACTACAGTAACATAAAGATTTTACACGTCACCAAAACCAATCTCAGATCAAAAGTCGAAATCACAGGCTTTATTTGGTTGTTGAGTAATATTCAATGATGTCTGAACACTTAAACATGTTAACTATGGAAGTACACAAAAATACCAGCTACGTTAAATTCTAAAAGAAGAGTTTCTGAACTCGAGCACTCACCTATGCTACCATATAGCTGCAGTTCAAGTATCCGGATGTAAATGTGCATATTCTGCTCCACCCTGATCAGCCACACACACTCCACATCCTTAGGAAAGGAAGCCAGGATAACCTGGAGAGGTAATGACTCCCCCCACACCACTCACTGTACCTCCGCATCCCTGAACCATTGGAGTGGAGGTTGGTGGGGGGACCTCCTCTGGAAAACAACGAAAACTTTAGACGGGTTTATCATGTTAGACATTTTATGAACAACGATTATATGGTTCGATTCAAGCACGTTTGAAATATATAGATTTAAAGACAGATATTAAAAATGTATAAATCCGTATTTTTTAAAATTGCACGTTTGACAAATACGCAAGTTTAACAGGCTTTTTCACCTGTACATTATTATACTTGTATTGTTATCATCAACAATATTGTAGTTAATTAACATATACAATCTTATTAATTTAAATTTCCAAATGTGTTCCTTTTTCTTGTTAGTTAAGCCTAGTTCCCGCCTAATAATAAACTATTGAAAGAGGTCTTATTACGCAGTGAAAAACCCAGTAAATGTGTCTAGTTTACCGAAAACTCCCCAAATACAACGATAATCATGAAGCAACATTGTATGGATTGTTAAAGTAAATATGTTACGATTTGTTTTTGTTTTGTTTTGTTTTTTTAAAGAAAAAGCTATATCAGCCTATCTCCTATGTCCACCGCATGGAATCGAACCCTGGAGTTTAGCGCTGTAAGTCCGTAGACCTACTGCTGTCCTACTGAGTGACGAATATGCTACGAATTATGGAGGTTAAGTCAAAAGTTTATCAGATTTCATACTGAAGTTCACATATTAAAGATCACTGATAATGAAATTTAACATCCAAGTGAACATGATGATAATTATAAAATCCAGACTAGCTAATAATCAGATTTCATATAGCGAAATTAACTTGTTTAATATAATAAAAAGTGAAATTGGCATATTAAAGATAATAAAATTTAGAGTAAATGATTATCAGATTTCATATTGAAGTTAATATTCTATAAATCATAAAATCAGCCTAACTGAGCACCAGCTTTCTTATTCTTATCGACATGTGAAGTATCAGAAAAGCCAGACTAATTAGTTGACATATTTCATAGTAAAGTCCGCATAGGCTCAATAATCAAACGCATAACCAATTTATAGTGAATGCTTCTCTTCGATTTTGCATTAAGGGCTGTGCTGTAATTTTTACAAGTTACTGTTGTATTATAACATTCACGTTCATCCTGGTACGCTTTTCTATTTAATTGGATGTGTTACTATTTAATGCTTTAAGTTTGGGTTATTGGAAATAACTGTAAAATGCTCCATGTGTTCACTGAAAGAAACCCGAGTTATAAACTATACGTCTAGAAGTATGTATTAAGAAGATTTTGTGTAATTGTTTTACAGAAAAATCCCATTCGCTTTTTTTATTATTTATCCGTTTACGAATGTATTTGAGATTAGAAAAGCTTGTCTACGACAGCCGCAGGAAGAGGTTGACATGTGAAGAATGGCATTTACGTTCTTTCAAGGCTGAATACTGCATGAAACAGAATAGCACTACAACTTAACATAACGAAAATGGAATTCTAGCGGTCTAAACATCAAGTGAAAGAAATATGCTGTAAAACAGAAGCATTTATTGTATAAAAAAGTGGAGTTTCCCACCCCATGGCTGGTTAATAATGAAACAACAGCTACCGAATATCACACATTTCTTTATTTTGTTTTCCTAATATCTTATGCAGAGTTCGTGAGCTTTTTTTATGTAATTTGGCTTAAATTAGATTCCTGTGAATTTTTTTTTAAATATTAAAATTTCAGACAAAATAATATAATGTTAGAGGGGCGTAGAGTGATGCGTTATATTCACGTTCAAAAATATAAAGCAACATAATAACTTTGCAATTTCAATACAATAAAAAGTACTGATGCAAACATTGCTGATTCGTATAAAATTCAAAAAAGGAGCACAATGGTTTAAGGTTTGAACTTGCAATTCCTTTGCTGCGGTTCATTTACGTTGACTTAACGATGTTACAATTACAAGACTTTATCGAAATACAGCATTTCGATATAAGATGTCGAACTAAACAATGAGTGTTCACGCAGTGCCAAGATACGTTGTTTGTCTAGTGAATAATCCCCCTAATATTGGATTCAACACAAAACCTTTGCTTAGCAAAGACAAGTAAAACTGATTTTTTTCTAGAACTTTGGGAGTAGCATTCTACATGAAAATGGTTTAGTTTATATGCTAATTCATGAAATCTTTTCGAAACAATTACTTTTAAAACAAGGGATGGTGAGCAAAAACTAATTTTCAACACTTTTCAAAACACTCGGTGAATTTTACTTTAATAGATATTTGTATCTGTAAAGTATTGATGTTCGTTTAGTTGAAGTTAAGCGCAAACTACACAATGGGCTATCTGTACTCTGCCCACCACGGGTATCGAAAGCCGGTTTCTAGCGTTGTAAGTCTACAGACATGCCGCTGTGCTACTGGGGGCCAGACTATTGATGAGTATTCCTTATTTACATTTGGAAAATATTGATTCTGACAACGCTCAACGTTTAATTGTGAATAATTGTATTGTTCTATAATTCATGGAGAAACATTTTTTGTTAGGCCTAGCTTTCAGACTTTGCATTCATCATGTTTTATCATCCTGCTTACACAGTAGTTATTCCCAAGAACATTGTTTATTTCAAAATTAGAATTGTTGATAATCCTCTGAAAAAACAGTCATGCTTAGACAGTTATATCATTCAAAACACGTAACAACCTCAAGTTAAACTTGTTTTGGTGTCTATACTTACTTTCATTCTTAAACTCGTATTCGCCATAGAAACCTCGAAACTGAGCAGCATGGTTAGACCGAAATATTATTTCCACTTGGGGGTGCATTGAAACCAGAGGAGAAGGAATATCACTGCCACAGTAGCGGCCCATCAGTTGCTTAACATTAAATACCGTGATTGTAGAGATATCTACGTAGTCTGTGAGACATCTATTGTCAAAAGAAAATATAGTGTAATACACACACACATGCGAAGACCTGATAGATCTGGTAACAGAAAATATGTACATAAAAAGTACCTAAACCATAATATTTGGTGACATCAAATAGCACGTATGCGGGTAAAATGTATACAAAATTGCAATATAAATCTCCATCTAGTGACAATATTTTTCATCTTTAGTCTTGCATAATCATTTGTAAAATTTAATTTTTATTTATTTATCTTTAATATTTGAATCTATCGATGTTTTTCATAGGTAACTTTTTGTTTTATTTGTATATAGCAAGAACACAAACTTTGTTGTTTTCCTCAACTATAGCTTCGTTTGAAACTATTCTTCTTAGCTCGAAAGTGTCAAGGGACAAGGAATATGTTGTATGTGTATGTAATAAACATGAATTCGTTGCAAATAATGTGTCTTATTACTACTATTAAAAAGTTTTCCGTTGTTAAATCTCATGGCTGCTAATTTTATCTTGTGTGGAAGCTACAGTCATGTTTGTTATCAATATGAAAGTTTCCTGTTTAGCATCCACCAGTTGGAATTGTTGGACACGCACTACTGAATGCACAGGAACGCATATAGTTCATTAACTTTACGTACATGTGGATGTTAATAGCAACGACTGGTGTATTTATGTTATTCGTATGTACTAATTTATTAAGTGTCTCTTTTCACTGGGTTTCATTAAATCTTATTGATTATAATGTTTACAATCATTTTAGAATAATCGTTTGAACCGTCATTTTACATATGAATATCATTCTTTTACTATTTGCATTCAGAATTAATATATAATATATATATCAAAAGCAGACCGATCTCCTGAGATATTTTTGGGAATGTAGTTGAAAATATTGTTAACATCAAGAGAACCCATTCATTTTAATCATTAAAAGATTTAGTTTTCTAATAGTAATTAATACTGAATTTTCTATTATTATGCAACAGTAAATATATCTAGTCAGTTTGTTATTCCATATTAGTGTTCATTACTGTATAGGTTACTTTAAAATATTTTATTTGTGATCTATATTAGCTAACTTTTGATCATTAGTTATTAATAATACTTACAGCTTGTATATCAGTGAAGTTTCTCATTCAAGTTTTATTGAATTTATGTTTCTAAATGGGTAAACATAAATAAGTCCCCCCCATGAAACCCTGATATAACACAATGAATGTTCTTAGCTTTAGTAATATTGGTTTGTTTGAAATTAAGCACAAAGCTACACAATGGGCTATCTGTGCTCTGCCCACCACGGGTATCGAAACCCGGTTTCTAGCATTGTAAGTCCGCAGACATACCGCTGTGCCATTGGGGCGCCTTTAATAATATGATAATTTTGGTTGAAGAATCATGCATGTGTTTGGAAGGGGCAGTTTATAAAAATCTCTCTCTCTATATATATATATATCACTAGATTTTTGTAATATGTGTAATGACATTTGACATGTACGCAACGAAAGTTTAGGTTAAACACTGAGAATGGAAAGCGAGGTGAAATTTATTTTTAGGCAGAAAAGTATCCGGCTATCTTAGCAAATTTTGAAAATACATATACCTCTTTATAAAATGATCTCTATGCTGAGTACAGAAACGGAACGTTTTAAATCAAAAGTTTCATTCTCTAAAAACTATATGCAATACTAAGAAATATCATTACAGCAAAATTAAGTCCGTAATTTCAAATATATGTATATTAGATTTACTACATCTACACAGAATATGTTCAAAACATGCAATACAACGTTAAATCCACAAACAAAAACATGTCAGATAACGTTTAATCCACTCAAAACATGTCTGTAATAAGCAATCTCTGATTCAACGGCAGAAGAAATGGGAAAGTACTTAACCTTTTCTCCTGAAAAAGTACAGTAATGTGCATTATGTTATGAGGAATCCAGAGGCATGCGCCATCTATAGTTGGATAATATCCAAAGAAATTATGATTGTTTTTTTTCAGTCGAGTTGGATGATTTCTTTGCCATGATTCAGACAATGGTCATGACTTTGTTGTAATACATTATCTGTGGAAGATTCACCATTCCCGAACTTTTTGTGAAACCTATAGCCTTGGCCAAAATGTAACAAGTAAGATCATTATTATTAAGATGGAATATAAATACTTTTAGTGATGTCAAACCGAGAAATGCATGTTACCTTAAACATCTACATATGTAATTTGTATAATGAGACAGGTTCTATAGACATCATAAATGATTTATTTGAGCAGCAAACAACTTTATCAGGAAACCTGTAAAAAGATGTGTAATTCAGCATTTCATCTATTACAAAAAACTTTCCAAATACACATATAGTGACAAAATACAACATCAAATTATTATAAATTGCGTCTGTAATCTTATATCGGTTCATATTAAACATTCAGTACTTTGTTGGTCCTCCTCGTACTATAATGACCTCCATAAGGCGACGTGTCATGCTGTCAATGAGGTTATTGATGTAATGCACCGTGATTTCATCCCAACTTCTCACAAGAAGGCGATTTAACTCGGCTACATTAACTGGTTTAGGGTCGTGGTTAGTAATTTTCCAGCTCAGTTCTGCCCAACAGTTCTCAATGGGATTAAAATCTGGATACTTTGCTGGACATGGCAATCTTGAAACGTCCTCCTGGTTGAGATAATCCTGTACAATACGCACATTATGGGCAGTGGCATTGTTTTCCTGGAATACAAAGTTACTGCCAAACTTTGTCCTAGCATATGGCAGAAATATAATCTCTATGTGATGCCTATAGGAGGCGCCATTGATGGTTCCTTGAAGGATATAAAGATCTGCATCACCTCCTGTGGGAAAGACAGTCTTCCCTCAACTGCTCTCTTGGCAAACGACGAACATGAATCCTACCATCAGCTTAAACAAGCCGGAAACAGGGCTCATCTGAAAAGATGATATGCCACCAGTGTCCTAATTGTAAGTTGGCATGCTATTTTACCAAAATAACACGATGACGGCGATGAATTCTGATTAATATCGGCTTGCAGATAGACCTTATTGCAAAACAATCTTGCTTGGTTAGTCTCCTATTCACTGTTCTTCTGGATATCCTGGAATGAATGAGTTCATGACATTCCTGTCGTAAGGATTTGCAAGACTTCTTTCGACTTTGATGTGTTAACGAGTTCAAAATGATCTTCTCGGGCAGTAGTTTTTCGGCGTCCACCAGTAAACTTTCCTGGAACAACGTTTTCTGTAGTCCAATAACATTTGAGGATTCGGGATACAGTACACTGGGGGTCCCCAACTGTTCTGGCAGTGTCCATTTTTTTTCATATCATTTCTGGACAGTGGAACAATTTAACGCCCTATAATTTCTGGCACGTGACGATGAATGACTCTACACTAAGTACAGAAATATTGTCTAAGCAAAGCGTTGATCTATATCAAAAAAAAAAAGATTATACCAAAATCAAAACGTTTTATGCAAAACAGGTGTTTATGTGTGTTTCGATAAACAAATACTCAAAACAACTTATACATACTATAATAACGGGTAAAGAACGGAGAATACGAAAACATTTTCTGAGTGAAGTGTAATAATATTATAAGGTCTAGCTGGAGTATCCATCCCCTGGACGGAAGTTATGTAAATTCATGATTAATGAAAGGTTATCTTAGCACATGAAAAGTTGCTTCCATTATATGTA